>NC_056742.1:271828402-271855902 GCF_019279795.1 Protopterus annectens | reverse complement strand
GCAAAAAAATACCTCAAGTTAATTTGCCTTCTTAGAGCACCAAGCCTGAATCACTCCTCTGTAAATTCATCAAACATTTGAAGAAATTAGCAACTTTGCAAGAGACAGTTAAGAACACTGACACAGCAAAATATACTCCAGAAAGTCAGATGTCAGAAAAACAGCAGTCATTTAGATTAATGCCAGCTAAAAGCAAAGCTTCAGTGTAATTTCTTTGGTAGCATCTAAGCAATATCTAAAGGCAGCAATAACCACATAATTCCTAAAGTTCGGAAACTATGTTCTAGCACTCTGTACAAAGGATTAAGAAAGGTTAAAATATATTAACGAGATGCTTGCTGAAATCCGCTGTTTGATTCCTTCAGGGTCCACCTGCCTACTGTGCAATTATGGGCAAGTTACTTAACCAGACAGTGCTCTGGTAAAGCTCGGAAAATCGGCTACACTTCTCAGCTGCCCATGTGCCTAGTAATTACTTATATGTTACAACATAAGATAACTGATAATCAAGTAAGTCGGGAATGAAGCTTGTAACATTTATGTACAAGATTACATTCAGCTAAAATATATGTACTTCCTACAGGTCCTCATATGAGAAAAAAATACACAGCTAGTCTTGTGTTGCCACTGAGAACAAAAAATGCATATAGAATGTAATCTGTCCTTCACGTATCTTCACAGGTGGTAAAAGAAAACTTTGTTTTTTCTCTGTAACTTCAAGGAAGTCCTTGATTTTGCCTTATAATTTGGCCCCTCATAAAATGCGTGATTTTGTAGCAAAACACTGAGGGAGACAGCCAGTGAATTCCATTTTGTACTCACGGATGCTTACTGCCACCCCCAAATTTTCCTGGCGTTTAAAAAATGGTCATAACACGCAAGCTGTTGCCCCCCCCCCCCCCCTCCCAAACTTAATATGCTTGTAACTGCTCAGTCAATAACTGTTCGGGGCATTGTTTTTAGATTTGTAATCCTCTCTGTAAGCAAGCTATATACACATTTTTTGAAGCATTAATCTACATAGTTATACACATTATATGGCTTGATAAAGCTCCAGTGCATCTAACATGTTCAGAAAAAAAATTGTACTCTTTAGAATACAAATAGTATGCCTGGCTACACCGCTGGAAGAAGATATCACTAATCTACACCACTGATCTCTGCAGAAGTTTTACTCTTTGGAACAATCTAACTTACTACCAAGCAACTTATTCTTACATTTTTTCACAAGAATAATAAACATAAATGAAGTGGTCCTGTTTTAGGGTAATTGTCTCTCGTTATTTTTCGGTTTTGGGGTTCTCCCTAATTCATTACTGAAGAGGTTCTGACTATAAACATCACTTCACAACCAACTTGCACAATGGTCTTAAAGCTCTAAATCTGTAATCAGAAAAAAAAACTTGATTTACAACAGCAGACTCATATTTAGTCTTGGTTTCCATCCACAACTTTGGACACAGCATCAATTAATTATTTGGAGACACTCAGAAATACTTTGGTCCCACTTTTTACAACATAGTGTTCTAAAATATATTGAAATGAGCACTGAAGGAGAAAATATTTTTAATGAACTTCAGAAAATGCATGCTAACTTTCAGTGCCAGGAATAAAAACACATGGTTGCAACTAACTCGTGCACCACTGTATGTGCTCAGCATTTTAAGGAGCCTGGAAACCAATACAAAATAGTTATTTCACATTAGCTGTGGCTTGCTTCTGCCACAGAATTTCTAAGTAATGAAGTGGTGATTCTGTGATTCCTGGGTTAACCGGCTATGACATAATGGCCCACCACTACCAAACTGTAGACTCTGTGTATGCAAATATCATAAATAGACGTGCACATTGTGGGAAACAGTGAACAAGCTTAGGAGGTCATCTGGGCTAAGCCTCAACTTAAGAATGGCAGCCAAAGGTGCTTCGAATGTTACTTTAGTATCTTGAAGAACTACAGGAAATAGACTAGTCTGTAAAACAACTTGCACTTAAAATCGGACATCGCCTACTCATCGATCTCATGGCTAAGATCATTTTAGCATGCAGTATATCAGACATCTCTGTGATAACCTAAAATAACACACATAATGTGAATGCTGGGCAAACACGACTTGTCATTTATATGACTGCGGAGTCTATATCGTACGGGACCATTAAGTCTATTCTGGAGACATAAGGACACTGCCTACATTTCCTGGTCTGTCGTTTGTAACTCGGTTCAGTCCTTCTCAAGGCCACACCTGTTCGTTCTCAACACACTACCTTCCTTTAAAACCACACTGCAGGTAGCAAACAAACACCAGCCCAGCCAGGTGTTACACAGTAAAACACAAACGCAATAAACATTGCAATAATATACTAGGGTAAACCAGACACAGAATGTGTACTGAATACATGGGGTGTAAGGAACTAGTGATTATTCCAGTTACTGAAGAAAAGTGAGCCCGTGGAATAAACAGAGCCACCTCATCCGGGACAGGCAGGCGCCCCTGTCACGTCTCTGTTTACCGTAACACTCTGTTTTCGTTTGTCACATACTGCTGCCCAGGACCGAACTCCAAACTTGTAATAAAGGTCAACAATCAGAGATATGCCTTAGAAACTAATGCAGACATAAAAAGGCTTTCACTGCACCAAAATAAAAGTACTATTAGCAAACGAGTACGTTTTACATAAAGTAGGAACGCAATAAAGGCCAACAATCACAAATAAGTCTCAGAAACTACTGAAAATATAACATCGTAAATACACTAACATAAAATTCTCTGATAAGAATAAAGTTTATATAAATTAGGATTCATAACTCCGGTATACATCATATATTTCTTAAGCCTACTAGATCGAGAATTGTATGCGTATAACCACGGAGAGATAAGTCTCACCACCCTTAGCAGTTTAAAGCAGGTGGTAATAAAAATAAAAACAGGTCAAAATGCCAGATTAAGGCACATAAATAAATAAAACACAAAGAAACTCCGTAATAAATACAGCTAAATATAATTCACTAACAATTGTTTATATTTGATACAAGTCAGTCAGTACACTTATCTTCTACTGGCATCAATGGAAAAGTAATTACAGTCGGGTCGTGATTCAGTGTCCTTTTTCTAAATAACTTTTTCATCAGCGACATCACAGTACTGCTAACCCCCATTTAAAACACGTAAAACAAAAGCCACTAAAGCACCTGCTGGAAGTCATCCGTTCTTATTAAAAGTATTGGGAGCTCCTGTAAAGTAGATAGACACTACAAAAAAATCATTAGAAAAGGTCTACTCGCCTTTTTGAAATAGTCCAGGTCGGGCAGTGGCAAGTCCGAGCCACCGCCATTGGGAAACACCGCGTCGGTCATCTTTGTAATAGACTTTTGATCAAACACCGATGTTTGAGCAACGTTACTGACGCGAGTATTTTATAGTTGTTACTCTCAGGTCTAGATGCTTTGGTTGAGATTGTGCTCTGCTGCGCGAGACTCCAACTTCCACACACTGACGTCACGTATTCTAGCAGTACCGCCCGCTAGACCTTCTGAGCAACAGGTTCTGTTTTTTGAGAAGCATGTCGCTGCACTCTCCTTAGCAACCTTTTTTCCCTATCCCAGAAGTGACAGACAAGCTTTTTCTTGCCTATTTTGAAAGTGACAGTGTTTTCACGTTGATTAAAAAGGGAACATAAACAATACCGCCATTAGATGCATTCCTATATTAGCAATGTTACGACGAAGTGAAAAAACACTCAGTAAAAGACTAGTATTTCAGAGTTAAGATGCGCATATATTTGTGTTTTGTATTTTAAAAACGGCACTTGGTATCGTACAGCCCTGACCCGTAGTTCTATATTGTCCAACCTCCTCATTGTTTGTGAAAGACTTGTCTTTTACTGGTGATCAGCAAAATCACTGTGTAAAAATTGTGTTTTGAAAACAATAATTCAATTATAGACCTGCATTTGTGGGGAGCATACATATCTCTCACCGTCTTAGTGCAAGAAATCTGGACAAAGCCCGACAAAATGGGGGGACAAAGGCCCACAAATACGGACATATTTGCTAGAGTGACAGGGTTTGTTCTAACATACATTTTCTAAAGGATCTGAGGTTTGAAACTCAAATGTGTGCCATTATTTAGTGACTTTGATCCTCAGATCATCCCAGTGATTTGTCAGAAACCCACAAATTTTATGAGGAACAGACCAAAAATATGAGCCATAATTCTGGACATTCTGTGAAAAACTGGATAGTCGAGAGGTATGCCTGGGGCTGCATTCTCGAGATTGCAACCAGACTCAGAGGCTGGAAGTTACTCTTCGGCACATAGCTCTTGAATGAGTCAGGAGTCTCAGGAGACAGCTCGACAGAATCAGTGACCACATCCAGACATAATCAGGGACATGTTTTAAATATTAGTACTATTAAACTGAGACATAACATTAATAGAATAAGAAAATGTGAATTAATATACATTTTCAGTAGTAAAAGAAGTAGGTGACCACAGTGGTGCAGCGGTTAGCGTTGCCGCCTCACAGCAAGAGATTCGCCAGTTCGATCCTCAGCTGGGGTGCCTTCTGTGCAGAGTCTGCATGTCCTCCCTGTGGTCGCATGGGTTTCCTCCCACATCCCAAAGACATGCTGTAGGTGGATTGGACACTCTGAATTGGTCCTAGGTGTGAGTGCGTGCATGTGTGTGCCTTCTGTGGAAGGTTGGGCACTGGGCTGGTAACTTGACACTGTAAAACTCCACTGCCAATCATGAGCAGACAGGTGATCCTTTGTGGTGACCCCTAACTGGGAAAAGCCAGAAGAAGTAAAAAGATGTGCATAATTCTAATTATTGTCATTATTTATTTACGTGTAATTCACTACATTTCCTCTGGATATCACCACTTTTAGGAGGGATTAAAAGGGGGCATACCTAAAATTTGAGTTAAAATCGAGAACATCCCTGAAAATCAGGAACAGCTGAGAGATATACTTCTGCATACCATCAGCATTTTGAAGGGATCCCATGCCACTCCAAAGCTATTGTCCACTCCTAAAGGCACACTCAGCCACCATGATCTGTTGTATCCTTAAAATCGGCACCTCATTCCACTTTGGAAAGCTTTACATGTGAATGCCAAACTGGGAGTGATCCTCACCTCCCATTGACTTGTAAATAAGATGTGATTTCTGACAAGTATTCTTTCTCCTTACTATGGTGATTTGGGGTACTACACCAGGAGAGAGTTGGGGAACTCTGTGGCATACCTCTCATCTTCTTACAGAAAGAAATCTGCACAAAGCCTAAAATAATGGGGAGGGGGGCAAAGGCAAAAAAAAATAGGGACAGACTTTAAATATTGCTGTCATGAACTTAGAAAGTTACTAGAACAACAAGACGTGTGTTAGCATGAATTTTCTGATGGATATAAAGCCCGAAAGCCAAATTTATGTCATTATTTAGTGACTGCAATCCTCAATGATTTGCCAGCAAACCACAAATTGTATGAGGAACCTACCAAAAATATTTATTTATTTATTTTACATTTTTGACCAGGATAGTCCGACTGGATATATGTCCATTTTCACTGGAGGCCCTGGGAGAAAAGCTCCAAGATAATAATACACATTGAACATTTAGTAAATGCTAGTTTCAAGCAGATTTCAGTCATAGGTTATAGGTTCATAGGTAGGTATTAGGCTATTGTCCCAAGTGCCTATGTAAGCCTAGCCAGCAAGGTACCATAGCTTACGCCACCCAAGAAAGTTATTTTCCTGTGCCACTGTCCAGCAGAGACACAGAAGTCATAAGCAATACCAACATTTAGTACATATAGTACTAACTTATTAGAAAACACTTTACAAAACATAACATTATTTTCAAAGTTATACATACATAACATTACATTCAGGTTTAAGACACATTGAGCAGCAGTTATACAATTGACCCTTCTTGAAATGGTGTGGTAGAAAAAAGTTAGAAGTAGTTGAAGGAAAGGCACCCAAGTAATAGAGAGGTCACTAGTCAGGGTTAGTGCAAGGACATAACCAATGAGTTTTGAAGTATTTCTTGAGTTTGTTTTTGAATCGATTTAGTGAAGGTTCTAGGGTTAAGTCAGCTGGGAGTCTGTTCCATGTTTTACAACAGAGTTGGCAAACAGAGAGTGCCCAGCTGAGTAGTTGGATTTGTATGTTTGAACTAGGAGTTTAGTGGCTGATCGGAGTGGTCGGGTGCTGGTGTAGGGGCTGATAATATTTTTTAGTGCAGGTGTATTTTCTGGTTGGTAAAGGACTTTATGTGCCACTACTAGCTGGTTGAATTGCAGTAGGCTAGGCAGTTCAAGCCATCTTAGGTGATTTAGGTTGTGACAGTGGTGTGTCTGGTAGGCTGTGTCAGTAGCAAATCTGGCAATGTGGTTATAGCAGGATGATAGTTTATTAAGATCTGTTTTGTTTAAGTTGGAGAACAGAGGTGAGGTGTAGGGAAGAGTTGATAGTAGATGGAAACGGGCAATTGCAGTTCTAGCAAGTGAGGTAAGGAAAGGTTTGATTCTGTAAAGGGACCCACGTTTTTTATTAATGGTTTTGATAGTTTGATTGATATGTGCATCAAATTTCAGGTTGTTGTCAATTATTACACTCAGTAGTTTTGTTTGGGCTTCTGGGGAGATGATAGTGCCATTGTTAGTGGTTATGCTGAAGGATGGCGGGGAGTCCTGCATGTGGGGGAGAAGAGGAGCAGCTTAGTTTTGTTGGGGTTTAGGATTAGATGTTGATTGGAGAGCCATTTTCCACTGTATTGAAGGTATTTTGGGTTAATGTGAATAGAGTAGTTGGTGAGGTGTCAGAACAAAGCAAGGTAGAGTCATCCACATATTGAATGCAGATAGCATCTGGGATGACTGAATGAAGGTTGTTGATAAAGATGGAGAAAAGAAGGGGTCCTAGTATCAAGCCCTGGGGACTCCTAATGTGATGGGAAGGTGAGATGATAGCTTGTCCTTCCATAGGACTGCCTGTTGCCTGCCCTGCTGGTAGGATTGAAACCATTAGAGTGCATGGTTGTTTAAGGAGAAGGCCTGCAAGGTATTTATAAGCATTTTGTGGTCAACCATGTCAAAAGCCTTGGATAAATCTAGAAAGGGTGCTGATGATAATTTGTTATTATTGCGGTTGTGGTTAATGACGTTAGAGAAAGAGAGGATGGCAGAAGTAGTACTGTGGTGTGACTTAAAGTCATGTTGAAAGTTGGGCAACAGCTTGTTCTGTGTGAGGTAGTGCATGAGCTGTATGTGTACACGTTTCTCCATAATTTTAGCTAGAGGTGACAGAATAGCTATGGGTCTAAAGTTTGACAGTTCAGTGGAACTGCCTCCTTTATGGAGAGGTATGACATGGAAGATTTTCCATATAGTGGGTACAGTAGCTTCAGATATAGCTCTGTTGATGAAAATTGAGATGGGGTATGCTATGGTATCAGCAGCCTTTTGCAGATAGTCTGCTAGGAGGAGGTCGGCAGCCATGGTGGTGGGTCTTAGTTTCTTAAGTAGGGCATGAATAAGTTGAGTAGGAACAGGTTGGAAGGTGAAGTATGTTTGGGTACTGGGTGTGGCTGCATTAGAATTAGAGCCATTGGGAGAGAGTTGGCTGGCTAGAGACAGGATAGTCCCTGTGAAGAAGCTGTTGAAGTTATTAGCAATGTCTACTGGGGATTTTTGTTGGGAAGCTGAGGGGGGGGGGTGGAGTTGGTGGTTTGGCCTGGGTGGAGTAGTTTATTTATTCCTGCCCAGAACTTTTGAGTTTTTTTGGTGTTTTTGCAGTAGATGGTAGTAGTAGTTCTTTTTGTCTAAGGTTATGGATTTTTTTGTGTCATTCCTTAGCTGTCTGAATCTTAGTTGATCAAGTGGGATTTTGTTTTTCGGTAGGTGGCCCATGCTTTATTTCTGAGTGAAATTTTGGTATTGGTATCTTTAGAAAGCCACGGTGCAATATTAACTTTGGTTCTAATAGAGTGGCTGGGAGCATGGGAGTTAAGAATAGCAAGGAATTTGGTGTTAAAGTATGCCACTGCTTCATCTAGGGGGAGACTTTTTAGTACTGACCAGTTGCATGCCTTAAGTTCATTTTGCAACTTGGTGAAATACAATTCTTGTTGTTTCTTAATGTTCTATAGGTGGGTTGTTAGAAGCAGTCTACTTTGAGCTTGATTACATAGGTGAGACAGTGGTCACTTAGGTCATCAGGCAAAGTGCCTGATTTATAGGATTGAAGATGGGCATTGATGAGTATCCAGTCTAGGGTACTTTCCTTGTTATTGGGTTTTCCTGTCCTGGTGGTGGAGGTTATGATTTGACTAAATCCATAGAGGTTTATGTGGGTTGTGGGGGTTTCACAAGAGCAAGTGTTCCAGTCAATATTGAAATCCCAAGAACAATTGTTTCTTGGGGGTAGTTAATGGATAACCAATATAATAAGTCTTCTAAAGTTTCTGTGTTCCTCCCTGTGGGAATGTAGACACAGACAAAGTTTATATTTTTGTTTTTATTAATTTGCAGTTTTGAGATAAGAATTTCAGCATTATTGAACTGGAGTGGTTGCTGGTTGTCTATGCTGACAGATAGGGTAGACTTGTAAAGTATGGCTACCCCACCACCCTTTCGGATGGTACGGTTTAGTTGAAACATATTGTACCCTGGTGGCAGAATCTCATGGTCTTTGGTGGCAGGCTTTAGCCAGGTTTCTGTTAGGCATAATATATCTGTGATTGAACAGCTAAGAGGGCATGCAATTGCTGAGTTTTGTTATTTATGCTCCTAATGTTTAGATGGCAGGCCACCAGTGAGTTAGGAGGTCTATTTGTTGGAGCTATGTTGGTAGGGGATATAGTAGGGGGATTAGGGTAAACAGGTGGGGATGGACCAGGATTTTGGTGGATGTCGCCATCCTTTGTGAGGTTGTAGTGTATCCTGAGTATGGGTTAAGGAGGTAAGTATGAGGGAGGTGAGTAAGGATGCATTATTATCTGTTGTAGATGGGATGGTAGTAGAAACCTGGGTTACTCTGATATTTGTAGGTGGTAAGGAGATATGGGATGAATAACAGGGGTAGTAGTAGAGTTAATAAGAGTATTTTGGGTGATAGCATTGCATTGCTACCGAATGAGGCTTGAAACTTAGACAAAAGGAATAGTAGAGTTAGAGGAATGGTGGTAACAGGTTGAGGGTAATGCTGTTGAGTGACAAGTTGTTACTGATCGGTTTAAAAAAGTGGGGTGTGGTCTAGTACTAATAAATATAGCAGCACCAGGGGTGGGAGGAATTTGGGGGCAGGGTGGGGTGCGAAGCGAGCCCAAGCAAAGCGAGAGCAAGCGGAGCACGGACTAACCAATGCCTGTACTAAGTTGTAGCAGTTTAACCTGTTTGAGGAAAGAGGGGGCTTGGGGAAAAGAGAAGGCAGTAGGAGTGGTTAGAGGGAGACCTTGATTGACTCAACACACTACACCAGAGGTAAGTTTAATGAAAGGGCCTAAAACCTGCACTCAGCACTTTAATGTTACTTATGTTTAGCAGGAAAGACAGACCAACAGTATACAATTTTGAGGATTTTTTACAAGGGTTACTTGTTCAAATGTCAGACAAGTAAGTAAAACTTTCAAACAGAAATCTATGTCTGAGTGTAGAAAGCCCTATGGCTGACCAAAATAGTGACTTGCTTAATTATACAGCACTGTAACACAAAGCTTAACAAATGTTTTTTGCATGTGTAACCTACTCTGATTAATTGCTGGGAGAAAAACAGTTTTTGTTGTTGGAGACTGTGGTGGCCAATTGCAATCCTGTAGACACCGTTATGCAGGAGCTGCAGTATGCTAGTATAGGTAAATGTAGAGATCAATCTGATTAATTGCTGGGAGAAAAACAGTTTTTTGTTGTTAGAGACTGTGGTGGCCAATTGCAATCCTGTAGACATTGTTATGCAGGAGCTGCAGTATGCTAGCGTAGGTAAATATAGAGTTCAACCTGTGAGTCACACCAAGTCAGCCAAGGGGGGAGAGAGAGGGAAATCCTAAGCACCTAGATTTGAAAATATTAGGTAAAAATCTGGACATTCTGCAAAAATCTGGACAGTTGAGAGGTATGCCTTCTGGTGCTCAAGTGGTGGCTATGTGATCAGGCTGATGGAGGGACATCCTTATTATTCATGTAAGGTCAGTAAATGGTATGACAGAAAGCACTGTCTAAAGAGTGGTGATGGATGAGGTTAGTCAGAAGTCTCTAAGCTAAGCTGCTAAGGCAGTTGCATATCTTTCAACTTCTTTGCTCATGACTCAGGGTCAAAGTAAAATATAATGGTGGTGGGACAAAGGTCCAAAATCAGGGGCAACTTAGAAATACTACTCTTATTGAATTAGTTAATAGAACAACAGGTTTTTGCATTAACATGCATTTTCTGAAGACAAATAAATATATAAATGTAATGTCTGGCATTAATTACCAGAAAATCAGACAGGGCAAAAATATGAGGCAAAATCAGGGAGAGTTGAGAGCTATGGATAACCTGTTTTCTTAGACTTAATACTACTTGCTGTGAACGTTACCAAACAGGTAATACACACAGAACACTTTTTCTTAAATGCACTGATGATGATTGTCATATACATAGCAGGCAAGTCCAGTTCATTTAAGAAAATGGCAAGCATACCTCTCAACTGTCCAAATTTTCATAGAATGTCGACATTTTTGTCTCTTAATTTTGGTCTTTTCCTCACAAAACTTGTGGTTTTCCTGGCAAACCACTGAGGACTGAAGTCACTAAATAATGTCATACATCTGAGTTTCAGACTTCCTCCTTTACTTCACAAAAAAAGCATACTAACACAAATCCTGTTATTCTAGCAACTTTATAAGTTTATAAGAACAATATTTGCAATATGTCCCTATTTTGAGCTTTTGTTCTGCAATTATTTTAGGCTTTGTCCAGATATCTTGAGCTAATAGTCTGAGAGGTATGACAGTACGTTTGCGGTATAAGTTATGTGACCAGTGCTGGGTCTTCAATTTACAGCAAAAGCTTGAAGTAAAAGCAGCTAATGGTGTCTCTTGTGTGGTTTCTCCCTGTGCCATACTGAAGTGTTATTACATTTTGTCTATTTCCCTGCAGATCTGACATGGTGCCAGAACACTGATGCCTATTATTTGTCTTTTGGCTTTGATCTTGCTGTGCTGGTGCTACTGTGTATGTTCTGGATGAACCTTAATCACAGGCCTAGTGTAAACCTGACAAAAACTCGTAAAAGTGAAGCAAGACATCTGTTGTGCTTACTTTTCCATGTATTTCATGCTTTTGTATTTCAACCCAAAACAGCAAATATGAAAAAAAATCTGCATAGTCATTCTGAATATCATTCTTGCTTGATTTAACTCATTTTAAGCTCCGTTGAACCCATACCTCTCAAGTACACCTCATCACAAGGAGCATTTCTCATTCTGAGTCTTAAAAAGTCCATATTCCTTGCAGTTCCATATTAAAAAGGTCTGTCACACATTCGCTGTTAAGAATGTATTAACTGATATCCATCTTGAATAATTTTGAATCATACTAATTAAGCAAAATACTATTTTATAAGTCTAAATTAACACATTTAAACACCCTATTAGCTTCCTAATTGAAGTTGTTAGCAAGCTATTAACAAGTGTACCACATTTACCTGTATGAACTGTGATGTCCCCCGTCTGGGCCAATAATCAAGGAGTCTGAATCCTCACCACTGACACCTGTGAGGGACATTCATTTGGAACAGAGATATATATGCACATTATTTCAAAAGGTGCAGCTCTCTGCACCAAGCACAATTTCCCTTAAGAGCACATAGGGAACACACCCAGTCCAGGGTACGGGTTCCCCTCTCTGTCTCTCTTCAGGCCCCAGTGAGACTCTACACTGGCGCAGCTATAGAACTGAGTCCTCAGCCAACTGTCCTAGGCCAAGTCCTTCACCACCCTCTATGTGAAAGCAGTGATTTGTGTCCTTGCTCCAAGTAGGTGAGGCACACACACTCTTTGAGATTTGATTTTCACACACACAGCTGGGAAAGGCTGGCACAGATTTGTTGGCTATGCCTCCTCTGCCTGACTATAAGGTAGATACTGCCAAAAGGACACTCCAAAGCTAGCTACATTAAGGATCTTACAAGGTACCCAATTATACTGAGTAAAATTAATACTAATACAAATGCTAATGTTGACCAAACAGCAAGGCTTTCAGTAGAGGCCACAGTGTCACCAAATAAATATAAGTACTCTCAAAGGTTAAAATATTCTCTAAAAGACCATCCACAATGAAACGTTTAAATATTTTTAATAATAAATAATAAAAGATCATGAAAATACTGAATATCTATTTACAGTAAACACCAGAGTTTCAATCACAGGAAATATTAAAAATAACACAGATGAATAGTTTCACACAGACACAGTAAAATAGTTCTTAACTAATCTCATTATATTTTCCTGACTGATCCAAAGAATTACTATTTCCTGGTTACTTACTAAAGCAAGGCAATATAAAGTGGGTGAAAGATCCTTCTTTGTCAGGTTTCAAAAACAGACTGCTTTGAGACTTCAGTCTCATCTAGTATCCTTTTTGTGCTGGATTACAGAATGACATCACATACATCTGGTCATCTGGTCATTTGAAATCTGGTTTCCATACTATCCATACTATCCCCTTTATTAGAAACTGAACTAGAATCTCACACATATGTTACCATACACACAGACAGAGCTTTGCTAGGATGTATTGCAGCTTCTGGAAGTCATAAAACTATTTCAATACTTCCACCCTTCCATGATAACAATTAATTCACTGCTAAGGAAATACAGAAGACTTCCTAGTACAGACCTTTTGCCTCTGGCTGCTTTGAGACCTGTGAAATACAATCTTTATGGCCTAAATTAAGTAATTTAATTTCAGGATATTTTTCTAAATGTTGGCTGGGGCTAAGCTTAACCTCTTCTCTTCCAGTATCCTCCATTACAATATATACATTTAATCAGTTATAATACAGTCTGACATACAGGTGTATTTCTTTTTTTCTGTCCATCAGGACCCACTGTTGGTACATATTTAACACAAGCAGCTTTACAAACACATTTTTAACACAAGCACCTGTACAAATCAGTTTGATATACAAATGAATATAATTCTTTACAAAACTCCAGCTAGCTATGCTGGCATATGTTACACATCCACTGCTCTACTTCTGCTGGCATAGCTGGCAATACCTCACATTGTCACATCTATGCCCCTTTTGAAGACTCAAGCTAGTTTCTCAAGCAACCCTGGAGAAATGCGGCTTGAGGGGCATGAGCCTGTCTGGGAACACATTAACCCATACCCTGTCTTGAGACCCCATCTGCATTGGCATTGCTGATCCCACTACAGTGCTGCATTGTCATATTATATGCCTGTAACCCAAGGATCCACCTTAATAACTTGGTATTTTGCTCACTGGCTCAATGTAGCCATGTAAAGGGATGTGGTGTGTAACTACAGTGAATTTCCTTCCATACAGATAGGGTTGACGTTTTTGCACTGCCCATACTATGGCTAGACATTCTTTTTCTGTTGCTGCATAACATTCCTCCCTAGGTTGGCATCTATGGCTGAGATATACCACTGGGTGCTCTTCTCCCTCTGAGGAAATCTGTCTGAGTACAGCCCCCACCGCATGGTTCAAAGCTTCTATCTGCACAAATTCTTTACTGTAATTTGGACTGGCTAACACAGGGGATCCTCCCAGAGCCCCTTTAAGCTTTTGGAATGCCTGCTCACAGGCTGGGGTCCACACTACCTTGTCTAGCCTGTTTTTCCTCATTAGGTCTGTGAGGGGAGCAGTTATTGTACTATAATTGGGAACAAACTTTCTATAGTACCCTGCTGTCCCCTAGAATGCCCTCACCTGCTTCTTGGTAGCAGGGGCAGGCCATGGCTGAACAGCTTCCACTTTGGCAGGTTCTGATATCATCTTACCACTCCCCACTCTATGTCCCAGGTAGCAGACCTCTGCCATACCCAACTGACACTTACTGGGCTTAATGGTCAACCCTGCCCTTAGCAGTCTGCCCAAGACCTCTCTGACATGCTGGTGGCGCTCATGCCAAGAATGGCTGTAAATGGCAATATCATCCGAGTAAGCAAAGGCATAATCTCCTGCTCCTGCTAGGATACAATCTACCAGCCTCTGGAAAGTCACTGGGGCATTTTTCATCCCAGAGAGCATCTTTGTGAAATTGTATAATTTGAAAAGAGTCACAAAGGCTGACCTCTCTCTAGTGGTGGGAGTCAAGGGCACCTGCAAGTAGCCCTTGGTCAGATCAGTAGTGGTCAGATATTTAGCCCCACTCAGCTGCTCTAAGGCTTCATCAGTCCCAGGTATGAGGGTAAGCATCTGACTCTGGGTTTCCCTTTGTCTCTCTCCAAGCCCCATTAAGACTCCCTACTGGCACAACTATAGAGTTGACTGCTCAGCCAAGTGTTCCAGGCCAAGTTCTCAACTACCCTCTCTGTGAAACCAGCGCTCTGTGTCCCTGTTTCAAGTAGCTCTCTCACACACACACACACACACACACACACACACACACACACACAAATACCAGGGAAAGGCTGACACAGATTTACTAGCTATGCCTCTCTTCCCAGACTATAATGTAGATATTGCCACCAGGACACTCCAAAGCTAGCTACTCTAAGGCTCTTACAAGGGTACTCAATTATACTGAGTAAAATTAATACTAATACAAATGGTAATGTTGACCAAACAGCAAGGCTTTCAGGAGTGGCCTCAGTGTCACAAAATAAATACTCTCAAAGGTTAAAATATTCTCTAAAAGACCAGTCACAATGAAACATTTAAATATATTTAATAATAAATAATAAAAGAACATGAAAATGCTAAAGCTCTATTTACAATAAACACTAGAGTTTCAGTGACAGGAAATATTAAAAATAACACAGATGAATATATTTGCACATATATAGAAAAACAGTACTTAATTAATCTCACTATATTTTTCTGACTGATATAAAGAATTACTCTTCCCTAGTTACTTACTAAAGCAAGGCAAGATGAAGTAGGTGAGAGATCCTTCTTTGTCAGGTTTCAAAAACAGACTGTTCTGAGACTTTACTCTCATCTGTATTAAAACATCATTTTTGTGCTGAATTGCAGAATGACATCACATACATCTGGTCATCTGATTTCTGGTTCCCATACTATGCCTTTTACTAGGAAGTGAACCAGAATCTTGCACATATGTGTTACCATACATGCAGATATTGCTTTGCTAAGATGTTTTGCAGCTTCTGGAAGTCAGAAAACCATTTAATCACTTCCACCCTTCCAAGGTGGCAATTAGCTCACTGCTAAGGACAATACAGAAGGCTTCATAGTACCAATTATTTGTGTTTGGCTGCATTGAGACCTGTGAGATACAACCTTTATGGCCTAAATTAAGTAATTTAATTTCAGGATATTTTTCTAAAGGTTAGCTGGGGCTGAGTTTAACCTCTTCTCTTCCAGTATCTTCTGTTACAATATATACATTTAATCAATTATAATACAGTCTGACATATAGATGTATTTGTTTTTTTTCTGTCCACCAGGACCCACTGTTGTTACATTTTTTGACACAATCAGCTTTACAAATACATTTTTAACACAAACACTTGTACAAATCAGTTTGATATACAAATGACATATACTTCTTTACAAAACTCCAGCTAGCTATGTTGACATATGTTACACATCTGCTGCCCTACTTCTCCTGGGATAGCTGGCAATATCTCACATTATCACATGAACCACATTACTAGAGGTAGTGATCCACATTTTGGAATGGAAGATTGAGAGCAATGAGTAAACCTCAAGTGGATTTTTCTCTTTGTTTCTTCAACTGAGGTAATTTATAATTATCGACCATGAGATGGGTAAGGCAGATCTTTAACCAAATGGGATGGCTTAATTTGAGCACAAAATGGGAAAGTGGCTAGGCTTAAAATGTCCCACAAGGGCAGCTAGTTTAGTACTTACCTATGAACCTAATGAATTGTTGACTTAGTTGTACTACCCTATAACCACCATTGTCCTTGAACTTGCAGCAGAACTTCTATGAAACTAGAAAGTCTTTGATTCAAAATTTGACTTATGTTGGGAACAAACCAGAAAAGATCCAGTGTGCCATATTTCTTCATGTCGCAGATGAGGAAGCCATAAAAGTATTTGAGAGATTTTCTTTTAAAGAAGAGGAAAAACAGAAACTTGCTGTATTAGAAAGCAAATTTCAGGTATACTGCGAATCAATATGTCACATGTGAGATATTTATTTTTCAAAAAAAAAAATGAAGGAGTCCAGGAGATTATTAATACTTATTTTACTGAATTAAAACATAAAGTGCAAGATCGTGAACTTGACTTGGCTGATTCATATGGTAAGAGACAAAAAGTCTGTCATCAGAAAGTGTCAGTAAATAGGTAAGCTATTGAGGGAAGCTGATATAACATTGGAAAAGCCTTGTGTGTAGTGTGATAGAATTGTAATATGTACAACTTAAAAGCATTACAGTGGAGACAGAAGTGTTTGATACCAAGACTGTGTGAAAATTAATTGAAAATGAAGCCTAAAAATAATAATCATGAAAATGTAGGCAAAATGTAGGTTACTGCATGTAAAACAAGATAGTGCCTGGCAACAAAAAAAACAAGCAGAAATTATACCTTGTGCAAGTGCTTTGGCTTCAGGTATTTGAAGATGAATGAACATAAAGAAAATCAAATCTGTAGATTATGTGAACACACTAATCATTTTACAAGAGTACCCAGGGGCGGCTCGTGCTATAGAACTGCGGAACTGCAGCCCTCCCACCTAGTACTTGACATGGAAAGAAAAAAAAAACAGATGCAATAGTAAAATATTAATGTTGTTAAAACAAATTAGCTTTTAGATAGAATTTGAAATGTTCACAAGCAAAAATGAAGCACAGTCAGTGAATATGGTACATGCTAGAAATTGCTAGAGTCACTGTATGCTTGGCATTTAAGCTGTTCACGAGAGCCAAATGGAAGTTTTGGCAGAAAAATCATTTCTTAATGATAAAGTAGTTGTATTTAAACTGGATAGTGGTGCAGAATGCAACATACTGGCTGAATGTACATATATTATGCCGTGTTTATACCTGTAAACTGAACAAGTCTGCATGCATACATGTTAATATCTTATTCTGAGCACAAGGTGAAGTTATCGAAAAAAAGTCCATCTGAGCTATGTGTACAGAAATAAAGTACACAGAAAATCACTTTGCAAACAAATAAAGCAAGCATATTGCATAGAGATGCTTGTGTGACTTTGTATAAAGAGAGTCTATACTACTTAGATTCAGACTTGTAAAAATCTGAGTGATAAAAATGCAGTCTGTAGTCAAAGCATGAAGTCTAGTGATGCTGGCAGCCTGCAGGGATGCTTCTACTACAAGACCATGAGTTCCATGCACTCAAAGACAACTGTCTCAGAGCCATTGACTCAAGGGGAGAGCTGGATCATGGTCAAATGGGGTCCTAGGCACAGTAATGGACCAGGTTCCCCTACACAACCATTCCCATGTCCCACTACTTGTCCCTCTCTCCCCATTTGCCATAAAACTATTCATATCTGTCAGCTTGGATATTACTTTTGTCTTTACTTTTACAGTGTTTACAGACATCTAATTTAAAACCTTTATTTAAAATTTTATAGCAATGGCTGCGGTGGTACAGTGGTAGCGTTGTTACCTCACAGCAAGAGGTTCTCCCGTTCGATTCTTGGCTTGGCTTGGGAGTGCCTTCTGTGTGAAGTCTGCATGTCCTCCCCGCAGTTGGGTAGTATTTGAAAGACATGTGTGCGTAAATGGGTGTGCCTTCGTTGAAGGTTGGGCTTTGAGGTGGCACCTCAGCGTTTCATAAAAAATCTACTGCCAATCATTAGCAGACCGGAGTTCCGCTGTGGTGACCCCTTACCGGGAAAAAGCCAAAAGACAAAACAAAAAAAAATTTCAAATTTTATAGCAGACACACTGATGGCTTTTTGCTAATGAAAACAAAACAAAATAGTCTCACATTGAAAACAGACTTGCATGAGCAGCAGTACACATCTCTTCCCCTGAAACTCACATTCATTGAAAATGCATCTGGTCAGTGATGGATTATGTTATGTGTACATTTACTTTCATAGGCATTCCCAAAACTCAGCAATTACAACTACATTGTTGACTACATCTTTCCCAGATGTTGGTGTCACAAAATTAATAATAATGACTGATGTCACATATTTCAAATTTGTTTCACACAAACATACAGTAGCCACAGTATTCTAGCTTAATTTTCTCTCACTCTCTCTCTCTCTCTCTCTCTCTCTCACACACACACACACACACACACACACACACACACACACACACACATACACTAGTGCTGCAAAGCCAGATTGACTGTTTAAAAATGACCAGATAAGAGCATAAAGTACTTTCATCTACGGACAGCCCCCACCCCCACCAGCAGTTATAACTACTTTGTTGACTTCATAAACTCATTGTTATGAAAAAATAAAGTGCATGTATTTTAATGGTAGCTTTGGATGAACTATATGAAATTTTATAAAGATTACTATTATCATACCATAAGATCTAGCCATGTGTAGCACATTTTAAATAGAAGAGTATTATTTATAAGAGCATAAGAAACATCAACCACCTAATAACATAAGCTCAGTTAATATGCACACTCTCTGCAGAAGTAAAAGTCATCTGAATAATACTACATTAAAGAGCATATTACTAATGCAGAGGTTCCTGCTGGCAAACAAACAAAAGTTATATATTTATCATTATGCCAACCTCCCACCATAATGATAGATCTGTGTTGTCTGATTTTCATCTGGTTTAGTACATGAGTTGTTGGATCTGATTGGATCCAACCTCAGCACCATCTCAGAAACTTCACAGATCCAAGGTCCTGACTCCTCCCCACTCATAATTCCCTCCATGCCACCTTAGTACCCCAGATCAAGTCTGCTACACCAAATAGGCAATTTATAGAAATAATAACCTGATCAAGCCTAATTACTAACTAGGCAATAAATATCTAGGAGAGGATGACAGTCTGATAGCACTCTTCATAGACAGGGTATAAATAAGATCCATTTGTTCTCCAGAAGCCAATAGGTGATAATTCAGAATGTGGCAGGTGGGAGAGAGGTTAAACTGGATAAAATCATGGAGCTATTGTTATGGTAAGTACATAATTGTTTTCATCTGATTCAACACATGGGACAGATTCCCAAGCTGTTTTCACCTGGGTGGTATCAAGGAAGGACGTTTCTGAGAATGGTGGAACCAAAGTAGGAACATGATCTAGAATGTGCATCCAATTCATAATGAGACACAAAGGTGTGAACTGTTGACCACGTTGCAGCAGTACAAATATCATCAATGGTAAGTCTATTTATGAAGGCTGCTGAAGTGGCTATTGCTGTTGTAGAGTTCTGGACTTCGATGGTAGGAATAGGCCCTTTTAGTGTATACAAGGGAAATACAATCAGATAACCATCTTGAAAGAGTAACCTTAGAAACTGCTTTGCCCAGTTTATATCTAGAAAAGGCAATGGACAATTGATCAGATTTTCTGAAGTGTTTCATTCTATGAAGGTAAAACCTGACTTGACGATGAACACCCAACATATGTAGAATATATTCATCTTTGTTTGAGAATCTGGGAAAAACACTGCTAGGTTGATTGATTGATTTAAACTTGCTTCAGATGCTACCTTAGGCAGAAAAGATATGTTAGTTCTTAAGGAAACTGTCTTTGTGGAAGATCAGGTAAGGGTGTTTGCAGAAAAGGGCCTTTCACTCTGAAATTCACCTGGCTGATGTAACAACCACAAGGAAATTTGTCTTGCAAGAGAGGAACCTCAAATCTGCTGATGCTGCTGGTTCAACTGGAGGTTGAGTTAATGCTTGGCGCAAAACAGTAATATCACATGAAAGGAATGTATCTCTGATTGGTGATCGCATGAGGAAAGTTCCCTTCAAAAAGGCTTTAGATACTTTAAGTGATGCTGTGGAGGTATCATTCTGACCTATGTGGAAATTTGAAACTGCAGCCATTTGCACTTTGATAGTGGAGAAACTGGAACCACTATGGAAGAGCTCAGACAGAAACACCAGTATGGAAGGGATGGAATCAGAAAATGTATCTATTCCTTTTCACACAGCCCAGATGGAAAAACGTTTCCATTTGCTATGATAAACCTTTTTTTGTGGATTGTTTTTAGGAGGCTGAAATAATCTGAACCACTGATGCTAGAAGCCTGACATCTCTGGCATAAATCAGAACTGGAGGAAACAAGTGGATAGTTTCATGGATTTCTGGTCTGGAAAAGGTAGTCTAGCCAGGTGAGTCAAGAGATTTGGATACTGATCCAAAATCCAATGGGGATGTACTAGTAGAGGCCACAGGAAAGGAAACTATGTTTGTCGGGACCAGAAAGGAGCAATGATGATCACTATGGCTTTGCAATTTCTTGCTTTCTGGATGAATTTGTTCATTAGGGGAAACTGGGGAAATAAATAAAGGAGACCCTATGGCTGACTGTGGACCAGACCATCTCTCGGTAAGTTTCTATGGAGGGATCAGGGCAAAGTAACTTCTACACTCATTGTTCAGGTAGGAAGCAAAAAGGCCACAGCAAGGTTGCTCCCAGAGTCTGAAAAATCAAAGCTGCCCCTGTTGAATTGAGGGCCCACTTGTGAGGCATGAAGACAGTGCTTCTCAATTTGTCACCTAACATACTGGATGCCCCCTGGGATGTGCATTGCTATCAGAAATTGGTGTGAAGACATCACCAATTCTCATAGTCTCATGGCTTCCTGACAAAGAGGGTATGAGCATGTTCTTCCCTGTTTGTTGATGTACCAGAATATTGCCATGTTGTCTATCTGTATGAAAATCACACCCTTGGGGAGAACATCCTGAAATGCCTGTAACGCTAGGAAGACTGCTCTCATCTCCAAGACATTGATGTGAAAACTAGTCTCTAGACATGACCAAGAACCTTGGACCATTCTCCCTTTGAAATGCCCCCCCATCCCTAGAAGGGATGCGTCCATGGTTACGACAGTCAATGGAGGATCCATGTGAAAAGGACAACTTTCCATCACTGATGATGATGTTATCTACCTGCTGAAATGATGTCTGCATATCTGAGTAATGCATATTTTGGTAAGTAATGGGTGAATTTCTTGAGACCATTGCTCAAAGTATTCTTATGTAAAACCCGGCTAGTAGAACCAGTAAAATCATGGAGGCTATTAGACCTAAAAGTTATACAATTAACTTTTCTGATGATGAACGATATTGAAGTGCCTGTGTAGCTGTCAGGTGCAGGAAGTGCACTCTGGAATGAGGTAATTTGGCAATTTGCAATGTTGAGTTCAGGTGTCATACTGTTAATTTTATTTGTTGTGTTGGATCCAGGTGACTCTTGGTTAAATTATCACGATTCCAAAATTTTTCATTAGGTGGAGCAGAAGGGCCAGATGATGAAACAGCAGATGGTTGGAGGTAGCAGTGAGGAGCCAGTCATTGAGATATGGGAAAACTTGGAACCCTAGCAGATGCAGATGTGCCGCAACCACTGCAAGAGGTTCTCTGGTTTGATTCTTGGCTAGAGCACCTTCTGTGTGGAGTCTGCATGTCCTCCCTGCGTTTGTGTGGGTTACCTCTGGGTGCTCCGGTTTCCTCCCACGTTTCAAAGACATGTGTCTAGAGCATTTCTCCATGGGTCTCCGCTGAAAATTGGCTTTGTTCCAAATCAGACTTTCCTGGTAAACAAATGTTAAATAAACAAATAAATAAATAAATACAATTATTTTGATAAACACCTTGGGGGCTGTGGTGAGACCAAAGGGCAGCGCTCTGAATTGTTAACGATTGGTTCCCAGCTGAAAATGCAAAAATCTCCTGGAATGCTTTTCTATCTTTATATGATAGCATGCATCCTGGAGATCTATGAAGCACATCCAATCATCTTTTCTCAGAAGAGGCAATATGGACTGAATCGTGACAATCCAAAAATTTTGTGTTTTTCCAACTGATTTAGATGACTCAGAACTAGAATAGGTCTGAGCTCCCCTGTCTTCTTGTGTACTAAAAAGAACCTTGAATAGACTCTGGGCTCTAACTAGTCATTGGGCTGGATTACTCTATTTTCTAGCAGCATGGAAATTTCAATTGCTGCAGGTTCCCACTGACTGGGTGGGACATCAGGAACTTTCATTTTTATTATGGGAAATGAAAAGGGAATTGAGTAGCCTCTGGAAATTCTGGTTAGGACCCAGGAATCTGTTGTTATGTTTTGTCAGGTTTGTTGATGCATAGAAAATTGCCCCAATACTGCCCTGATAATAACCCTGTGATTTGTGGAATTGCATCTACTTTCTGCCCTTCTGATTCCAAAAGAAGGTCCTTTGTGGGATGGAAAAATGGATTCCCACTGCAGAGAGAGTTTTACCACCCTGCTGACTCTTGGTTAGCATTTCCTTGACCTTTGGTCCAAAAAGTGTGGAACCATCAAACAGGGCATTATTGAAGGACATCTTATACCTTCCATGTAGTCACAAAGGAGCATCCAGGCATGTAGGTGCATAGTAATGCCAGTGCCCACTCCCCTAGCTGTATTATCAGCTGGGTTAGATAGCAGTTACATAGTAATGTTTGATACAGATGAAAGGGTAGTTAGCTGGGAGTCAACTGCCTTCTGAACATCCACAGGCAGATTACCAGATAGAGGCTTCCAGAGAGTCTCTCTGGAATCATGTTACATGAGCTAAATAGTTTAGCACTCAGAGAGTAAAGGTCACTGAAGCATATGTCAGTTTACCAAACCTATCCAATGTCCTAGTCTCCCTGTTAGGAGGTGGACAGAAGAATTTTATTCTGATAATTCCTTCTTGATCGCCACTGCTACCACTATGGCATCAACTGGTGGACCTCTGCTCCAATGCTTCCTGTCCTTATGTGCTGCCAAGATCCTATCTGGTTTCTTTGGTATTGGTTCCACCATGTCAGGATCCTCCCATGCCCTCTGGGCCATAAGGTCAATCAGGGGATCAGAGGGCAGTACTACCCAGTAAGAAGATGAGCTGGAACCAAAGGCCTCCAAGAACATGGTCTCATCTGCTGAAGGGTTATCTGTGGAATATCTCCCTCATAGTTTCATCAATTCATGGATCTTACCAAAGGTGACATCTTCTGAGAGGGTTCTAGGTGGAGAGTTTACCTTTATCCAAATCCATGTCTTCAGTGAAAGTCTCCGGGGATGAGTCTCTGTGCTTCCATTTGCATGTCTGTTTCCTGTGAACCTGTGCTGATGGATGATCAGATGGGTCAGAATCAGACTGGGAACTTATGTTGTGAGCAGTCTCAGAAGCCTGTGGTACCAACTGTCCCCACTGGAAAGAATGAAGGGAAGAAGAAGCAGAATCCTCTTGAGGTTTGGGTGGAGCCAAGTTGAGTGGTAACTCCTTTTCTTTCGGTACAGTCAAAACCTTCTTGAAAGCCTTGATGGCTGAAGCTGCAATCAGTCCCAAATGAAATCTCTCCCTGTACAAAGGAAAAGGAGATTCCCTAGCACAGATGGGTCTCAGCCTCAATGCCAGTCTTGGATCTGAGCTTTCAAGGGTTGAGGCCCTGAGAGGGCTAGATGGCTCCAATAACTTCGGAGTTGACCCATCCCCTTGAGTCACTGTACTGACATTTCAGCTCTGACACTCTTCCTGATCTGAATGCATCAGATTCAAAAGAGATAGGGATAAATTCAGAGTCAAAGTAGCGCAAACTGTCGGCTCCTATAAATGTGTACCAGGGCAGGTCAGATCCTGGATAGCTGGGTCTAATGGACGATCAGTACTGGAGATATATATATATATATATATATATATATAGAGAGAGAGAGAGAGAGAGAGAGAAGAGAAGGGGTTGTTGGACCAGTAATTGACCCATTAATGAGTGACAGCACCGACAGAACCCCAAGCTGAATTTCTGTTTTCAAGAATTTCCTCATCATTCTATTGACATCATGCTCAGTAAGAATTTTGGATAACCACTCAGCCACTCAGGGTGATCTCGAATATCTTGTGTCCTGTAATATTGGAGTGTGTAGTCTCATTCTCACTGGACAGAGTGTAGTCTCATTACTCACCAGTTCTGGGGAAAATTGGAGTTGACACAAGGAGTGTTAGGGCCCCAAGAACTGATGGATTTGACATCCTAGGAGCTTTGGGATCAAGCCCGATTGAAGCAGTGGGATCCAGAGACTGTTTCCTAGACTTTTCTAACTTTTGTTTTTCTGTCTTCTCCTTTTCTAGTCTTTCTTTCTAACTTGTCACTTTTTACTTGTCTTTGCCCTTGGTTTTGGCTTTATCCTGTTTCTAGGCTGGGAAGACAGCAGCAGTGGATGAAAAGGAGGCAGATGAAAGAAAAGACCTTGTCTGTGGAAGAAGAAGGCCTTTGACAATAAGCTTTTCCCTGTGAGTTCGGAGAGCCCTAGCACTAAAAGAGGCACATCTTTCTCCTTAGAGGGACAGTGCTCAAGCAAGAGGCACACAAAGAATGCAGATTCTGTAGGGACATTTTGTACCCGCACTCAGCACACTTTTTAAATCCCTGATTGTCAGACTTTCTCGAAACATAGAGGTGTAGCCAGCACTACAGAAACACAGGAAAATACTGTGTACGTATGTAAGTTAAAGCACGCCACAAATTTTAAACAATCTAAAGCTATCTATCTAAAACCTATGAAAATAACTACATCTAAGGAAAAACTATCCAAATATAAACTATGTAATTTTTTTTAAACTATAGTCATAAAGTAAACTGGAGAGACCAGTCTGTTGGTAGAAGAAGAGACTGAAGAATTATAACTAGAAGCTACAAAGGATACACTTTTGATGAAGAGCCCTCTTAGAACACATCTGATGCTTCAGGTGGCAAACAAGATCTGGGGTACTAAGGTGGAGTAGGTGGAATCATGGGTAGTGGAGAAGTCAGACCCCTGGATCCTTGAAGTTTCAGAAATGGTGCTGAGGTCAGATCCAATTGCATCTGACAACCCATGCACTGAATCAGACAAAAAACAGACATCAAATCTTTGCATTTAAGTGCTTTATTGATAAATGCATTGCCTGCTTCCCTTGAAGAATAAATTGCCTGTGTTACATTAAAAAATAGTGTGCCTGTGATATTGTCCACACATTTTCTAAACAAGATGGCTATGCAGTAGGAAATGTCTGGCAAACAATGACAACAGGTTCATGGCTACTAGGCATGCAATTTTGGAGATCATTAAGGCACCTAGCACAAATGCCCAATTGCTCCAAAGCATCGTCTGGTTAAATGACTAGCTCAATGTCACACAGGAGGTAAATGAAGGTGGAAGGGTTCAAACCTTGTACCCTTGTTACAGGAAGCAGCTCACTGACAAGATAGAGCTATAGTCCTGTGTGCTAACTCCCTAACTAACAGTTTTTATCTAAATGAAGAAATCCTTTACAGTCTGATCTTGTAGAGAAGACTGTGCCTCAATTGTTCTTCTTTCGGCTTTTCTCGGTTAGGGGTCGCCACAGCGGAACTCCAGTCTGCTAATGATTGGCAGTAATTTTTTTTTTTTATAGGTGCCGAGGTGCCAGCTCGACGCCCATCTTTCGAATGCTACTTGACTGCGGAGAGGACATGCAGACTCCACACAGAAGGCGCTCCAGCCGAGAATCAAATAGGAGAACCTCTTGCTGTGAGGCAACAACGCTACAGACTGTACCTCAATAATATATCAAAATGGCTACATAGGGGATGCTGATGATTGGACAGTTCTTATCATCACCAAATAATCCACACTGATGTAAAACCCTTTACATCTGCTGAAGGCTCTAAGGAAGATACTGCAAAATATGTATTACTAAAGTGCAACTAGTTTAGAGTATATTACTCATTCCATGCCTATTAATGAATTAATTCATTCCTTAGTGCAGCGAATAAAGCCAGATAATTACAGATAATATAAATACTGTAGCAGTAGCTTTTGTTCAACAGACCACAAGTCATGCATAAATAAGAAATATTACTACTTGTTAGGGGGGTTACATGCTTGAAGGGCAACCAGATCTCAATTTTGACCTGCCTAGGTCTTCTCTGGCAGGCTACAGTAAATCATTTTAAAAGTTCCAGAACATGTTTTGCATAAGTGTGTATGGGTCTACCAGTTGGATTAAGGCTCTCCCTCCCTGTACCTGAAGTACAGAGTTTGACTCTGACAAACACCCATAAGTAAGAACAGTTTTCTTTTTTTTTAATTTAATGCTGTGGCCAGGGCCCTCCTGCCAACTTTAACTCCTGCTCTACCTATCACTGCCCTAACCCTAATCTGCATCTATACTATTAATATACAAGACAGCACACACGCACACACACACACACACACACACACACACACACACACACACACACACACACACACGCACACGCACGCACGCACGCACACACACACACACACACACACACACACACACACACACACACACACACACACACACACACACACTGCTTTTATATGGCTTCTCCACACAGTGTCCCAAGAGGCAGTTTGGTGTTTGTTGCCTTAACTTGTCAAGCCATGTCGTTATAATTCTGAGAGTAAAATATGAACATTTTTGTGATTGGTAGCAGCACATGTAAGGTCCGTCTCCCCCCAAAATAAAAAGCTAAGATCATATGGAATTCAGAAAAAAAAATACCACCTTAAAGATCCCAAATGCCCAGCTGATAGTCTATAATAAAGTAGCAGAAGTTTCACTCTGCAAGAAAACAGGGAGCAGGATGCATGCGTAAAACATTCTCTGCTTACAGACACTGGGGGCTTAGAAGAGTTCCAAAGTACTTGATACATGCCATCTGATCTGAAAGTTTAGATTGTACTCCACAAAAGAAAGACACAAACGAGAGACGTATGGCTTAATTTTTACCTTATTTCTAAATTAAAAATGTTACTTATTGGGAAAAAGATAACAATGTTACTTATTGGGAAAAAGATAATCCACGGTGGTGGTGCTGCGGTAGCGTTGTCACCTCACAGTAAGATGCTGTCCGGTTCGACTCTCAGCTAGAGCATCTTCTGCGTGGAGACATGCGTGAATGGGCATTCCTTCATTGAAGTTTGTGTGTCAGGGCTGGCAACTCAGTAAGTAAAAATCAACTGCCAATCATTAGCAGACCGGAGTTCCGCTGTGGTGACCCCTAACTGGGAAAAAGCCAAAAGACACAACTTATTGGGAAAAAGATGCTAAGGATGAAGCGGCCAGGTAACAGGAAAAGAGGAAGGCCTAAGATAAGGTTTATGGATGTGGTGAGAGAGGACATGCAGGTGGTTGGTTTGACAGAGCA
>NC_056742.1:271745902-271823402 GCF_019279795.1 Protopterus annectens | reverse complement strand
AATACTGTATCCCCTTCAAATAAAACCAAAAACAAAGACAATTATTAAAGTCAATTATCTTCTGTTTATATTGTGGCATCATCCTTGGAGAAGGCAGAATGCAGCTCAATGCTAAGTTTGTATCAGCCTGAGGCACATAGTTAGAAAGCTCCATCACATCTCTCTTCATACACTCCAGGGAGGTATGTCTCAGGTTGTTTAAACCGTGATGGATTATGACTGAGTTATACTGGTAACTTGTAGTTTAATTACTTGAGCACATAAGTGCTTTGGCAGATCCCGGCACCTGAGAGGCAACTAACTGTGACTCTCTCCTTACTCAGCCTGGTGAGTGGGACATCTGTGTTTCTCACAATGGAGTCCCCGTGACAAAATATAATTTGGGATCTTGTCTATAGCTCTTGTATATAGCTGACACTGTACTGGCAAGATAATAGTGCTGATATTTTGCAACTAAGTATTGTTAGCTTAACTACATGTTTTTGAGGCAGCTGTCCTAGGTAACTCTACACTAAGATTCCTTTCTTTTTTCTATTTTGTCCAAACGAAGATCATAAATGTTCTTGCATTCAGGTGGTGCCACCACAATTCATCTGTATTTTCCCTACCCTTCCTTCCAGCAACTTTGACATTTCCAATCAAAAGAGACTTCTTCCCAATTCCTCTACCTATCGTTTATCTCTTAGCTTCACCTTTAAAACATTATGGGCTGAAAACTCAGAAACAACAGTTACCAGGATCACCCCAAAACATGCTTATTTTAAAATATAAAATCATAAGTATACCTACATTCCCAACCTATATTGTTCTGAAACAAACTCTCCCGAGTCCTGACCTTTTGACTTCTTCTTTCACGTAACTTTTAACTCCTGTACTCTTCTTCCCTTTATTATTTGTCATTCACTCCATTCAATGGAGCTCAGGAACTTTGCACTGTAACATTCAATGGGCGGAGCCTATGCTTTTTGACAGAATCAAATCATGTCCTCACATTTCAAACAAATTTTGATATATCTGGAACCATAGCAATTATGAAAGCAGTATAAATAGCAAACTCTTCAGCTCAAACTCTTTAGCACAAGCTATTTTTACAGTGGTAGTATTCGTTAGGTTCTAGGTTGTAAACAAAATTTTATAAGTCACAGTAAACATAGTAACTATTATATCTGTAATATTTTATAATCCACTTACAATATCTCTACAACTACTCAAGTTCCATGTATACTGTCAGCAACATTTTATTCATCTAACTGAGGCTAAGAAGTTCTGTCTGTGTTACTTGATAACTGAGATATTTAGAAAAATGTAAACATTTTCTTTATATAAATTAAGATTATAAAAACAACAGTTAATATCTATTTACCTGTCCTATACAGTGGTCAAATATTACTGCAGTTGAGTTTGCCATTGTGGAAACTTTAAGATGAAATCTTTTAAAACCTTGTACATAGCATGGTTTTAGAATTATTGATGCAAATATGAACAAGCAATATTTGACGCCTTGATGCATCAGTAGGGGTTAACTGCAGATGCACCTGGAGGCATCACTCAGATGTAATGAGTAGTCTCCTAATCAGAAAACTTGCCCTTTGAGCAGGATCATAGTTAACCTGCTGAGTGCCACCTAGATATTACAAGTTGTGATACCCATGCAGTAACTGTGTTGCAATAGTATAGTCATACAGCAACTCATCACACCATTCAAAATTACCTTCTGTCAGTGATCTCCCCAAACCCAATCCCTGCCCTCTTCTACTTGTGTCCATCATCATCTTCCATCCTGCCTATCTCTAGTAGCCTCAGTTTTCCCAATCCCATGGCATATAGTTCTCCTTCCATAAGTAAATTTCTCTGTCAGAACAACAAATGCAGAGGCTGACTTGTAGTTACTGTGTTGAAAAAACTGTTATGTTATACCAGGGCAATCAATCCTGTGAAGGGTCATTCATGCAATCATCATCCCCACACACTGCCACTATTAATAAGTTTCACTTGGATAATGCCACAATCCGGTCAGTGTATTGTTCTCATTTGTACCTGTGACAGATGTCACCTTCCACTTCTGAATGACCAACCCATCACAGCCAACCAGTATGTACGAAATCATGCTTGCACAAGTTAAGCACAAGTTTATCAAACTGTCACACAATAATTTGCTTCTCATTTACATGCACATTCAACATAAGTAAACAAATTACCAAACACTCCTTATCGACGACCTCCTTTAAGTACAATTACAGTGCATGAAGAAAACTGTAACCTGTTAGTATAAACATTAGCCAAATGTTTTTTTCAACAAACTAGACTGCAATGCATTAGCACCCCAAAAGAGTTCCATATTCATAACCTGAAATATGATTCAACCATGTAGCATACATAATGTGAAAGTACCCCATTTTTATTGCAGCCTAAAACTGTCAAAATCAGTACATCTTTTAACTCTAACTGCTTCATGTTTTAGCACAGTATATATATCAACAAAATCACACATATTTTTATTCATTCAGGCAAAATCCAGAAGTGTTATATACACTTAAGCAACTAAGTAAATAAATGTTGATTCACACAAGAGAATTAATACAAACAAAGACATACAGAATTAAAGGATTTGGATGCTTATCCCCACAGGATTAACTAATTTAAGATCCTTGACTACATTAACAAGATGAGAAGAACCTCTGCAGGATTAATAATGGTGAGAGGATTTCTGCAGGATTATCAGAACTGAAGAGTAAAGCAGAATTAGAGTCAAGACATTCAAACAGGATTAATAAAGTCAACTTAGTCCCAGCAGATCTGATTCAGTAGATTTAAAGCAGGTGAGTAGAGATCATAAGGTCCAAGCACATGAGTAAGCAACTTCCAGCAGCAGTGCTGAAGAATTGACCTCTCGCATGTTTCGAATAGCACTCTTCTGGGGATCAGCAAAGGAGAATATAGATTCTTAGGTAACTATTAAACAACCAGTCAGCATATCATTACAAGCCCAGTGAGTAACCCATATTCAAAAGTTCCTGCCAGCCTCAAGGAGGCCAGTACAAGATAGAATGGGAGAATTTGAAGCTGCTTGTCATGTAGAAGAAGCCTGTTCCAGTGGTGGGGGAGGTACACTGGAATATGAATATATCATGCCAATGTGCCTTATTTATCTGTTAATGAAAGTTTAGTTCCTTTAACCAGGCATTTGAGGAACTATTTGTTCTGTGAAAGAATAGAATGACAAAGAGGGCTGAATCCTTCATTGCCCAAAAGGTGGAGTCTGTACAAAACTGAGTATAGAGATAGGGCTGCCAGTCTGTCCTGATATTTTTTAGGCCACTGATCTTCTTAGTTAGGGACATCTGAGGTCTCACAAGTCAGGCAATGTATTTAGACAAAGACATGTCAAAGGGGACATTATATTCAATAATGGGTCTGATGAGATGTGAGTAAATAGGAATTAAGTCTTCTTTGGATATAGAGGATTCCTTTGGAAATTAGAAGAGCTAGTTAGAAGGCTTTCTAAATTACTGCTGTGACCTGATGGTCAAAAGATAAAGCATTTTTAACAAATGTGTCCACATTCATTACAGCAGTGTCTGATTGGAAAGGTGCATTATCTGTATGGGATGGGAAATGTCTTGTTTACCAGAATTAACTATACCACATTTTTTTCACATTTAATTTGAGTTTTAATTTGAAAACATTGTCCTTGTACCTATTGCTAGCAAGGTCTAATCTTGCAGAAATTGTAAATCGGTGGAAGAATAAATAACAAATCTCAATTTACAGTTGTCTTCAAGCTTAGATAACCATAGGCTACGAGTGTTAGCCTGAAAGACTGAGAAATAGATGCCAAGTAGGAGGGGTTCTATAACAGTGAGCCCTCTGATACAAAAATTGTAACATTTTTTGATTTCAGAGGTGGCACTTGCAACTCTAATTACATTGGATTTATCAAACAACCAATAGAGGCATAGCTAGGATGGAGCACAGGGGACAACTGCTCTGGGTGCAAGGTATTAAGAAGTATGATTGGCAGTTGCTGATAGAATGGTATTGTCAATACTGTATTTATGGTCATGGCTGAAGTGCTGAAGTGCTTGGTGTGTGTTATTCTAACTATAGCAAGCTGCTTGTTTTATATTATGTGTTTTTTTTTACTGTTTCAAAAATAAGACCTTTTTTCATCCTCAGCTTGTACAGAGAGACTTTTTTGTCTCCTCAACTGAGAGATGGGGGGGTGCCAGATTGGGGCAGTAATGCCTATATCGGGAACAGTGTTAAAGGCCTTGGGTAAGTACATACATGCTATATGTACGTCATAGCTGCGATCAATGCTTCAGTGACTTTTTCTAAGAAATTAATGGGTTAAAAAGACAGGACCTTCCTTTGACAAAGCAAAATTGATGGAGTCTAGGGTTAATAGATATTCAGTGTCCAGATTCATGAGGTCTGAAACAATAGATTCCATAGCTTTACACATGAGGCTAATGAGACTGATATGTCCATAGCTACCAGTGTCTGTGAATGGGACACCCTTGTGTAATGCCATTATAATGGCTGTTTTCCAGGTTTTGGAATGTAGCCAGAGGAGAGACTTGGATTAAAGAGGTTAAATAGGGTTTCAGATAGGCTATACTGAAAATCAAGCAAAGTGGTATGTTATCTGGGGCCATGGACAAGGTATTTTCAGCTTTTGAGAGGGCTGACAGGGCTTGTTCCCTAATAATTTAAGGGAGTGGCTGCGAATCTGGAATCCATGGAATAGCTGTAACTGTAAGTGGAATAAAATCTGCACTAAAATTGTTCACTAGGATATTGCCTGATTCCTTTGGGTATGAGTGGGTAGTATTTTAGTGGAGTAGCTCCAAATGTTTTTGGGAGTTTCTTCTTAACTTACTGACATAATTTAAAAAAAAAAGTTGTAGCTATTTTTTGTTTCTTGGTTATTTTAAGTTCATATGTATTCCACGGTGGTACAGTGGTAGCATTGTTACCTCACAGCAAGAGGTTCTCCCATTCGATTCTTGGCTTGGATTGGGAGTGCCTCCTGTGTGGAGTCTGCATGTCCTCCCCACGGTTGGGTAGCGTTCGAAAGACATGCGTGCGTAAATGGGTGTGCCTTCGTTGAAATTTGGGGGTCGAGCTGGCACCTTGGCGTTTCATAAAAACATCTACTGCCAATGTCGCTGTGGCGACCCCTTACCGGAAAAAAGCTGAAAGACAAACAAACAATTCAGCTTTGGGCTTCTTAGTGGTTTCCTTAAGTTCTTTACTAGTTTGCTTAAGTGCGCTATTAGAGTAAGCAGATTGAGACTTCTTTTTCTCTTGTTATATTCTTTATATGGATATACACACAGATGCACACACACACACACACACATACATATATATATATATATATATATATATATATATATATATATATTTATATATATATAATATGTGTGTGTGTGTGTGTATGCATGCATTCAATTTGCAGGATAACTACAAGTTTTGACATTTTTCTGGAGTCTAAAGCAATTTTAATGTGTTTTAAATTAGAATTTACAAGGTTGGAATGTTCTGCAGATGAACTCTGCCTAGAAAAGACACTATGGTAGCAGCAAAGGCTTTAGCCAGAATGCAAAAGCCTTAGTAAGAAATGTACGTACCATCTCTGGTAAAGCAGGAATCCCATCCAAAGCTGGCACATGCCAGATCCCCCTAGAATGACACCAGCTACATAGCATTAACATTTTTATTAAATTATCACTTAAGACACAGACACACATATATTAATATAAAACAAAAGAAACCAACCATATTCAATATTTGTCATATTCATGTATTATGCATTACATATATGTTTTCTTTCTTTTTGACAAGTATTCACTCTAGTAAATTTCTCAGTTCCTGCCCTCCCTTAAAATTCACTCCTCCTTCTGAACATTATTTTGCATGTATTTTTCCTACAAATTCCATTTATTATTAAGTAATTTGTTCTTTCCCTTTTCTAAAGATCCCAACTCTAGTTCTTTTATCTTCTGTAAAGTATTCAGTACTTCAAATGCAGTTGGTTTAGATTTTGATTTCTATTTTCTAGTCATTGCTTTTGACAGCCAATAGCAAAAACTTACTAAAGCTTTGCTATGTATATACAGACAATTCAGATCCTGTGTCTCTGCTCAAAAGAATAGTTTTCTTAGTTATAGCCATTTGCTTCTCCAACATTTCTGATAAAGTACAGTGTAAGGTATATTTAAAATCTGCCAACTCATTACACTCCCAAAAACATGTTCCCAGTTTCCTCTTCCTTTTCTATCATACCTCTAGCATTTGCTATCTTCCTGAGGAAAAATTATTTGAAGTCTGCTTGGGGTATAAAAATATTTAAGCAAACACTTCCAAGCAAAAATCCTAAACTTTCTGGACTTTATTACATACTTGGGAGCCAGACAGATGTCCTCCCATTATTCTTTCTAAACTGATTTTTCCATCTCTCATCTCAATATTTTCTAACCTCCTGTGATTGATTCTTATACTTATCATACAGTATTTTATATGTCCTATTAACTATCCATTTTCTAGCAGCAGCCTCTGTTCTACACCTGAATGAAACTTTAGCACAGTTAGTCTTTCATTTAGCACTCCCCTTTCCCTTTCTTTTTGCTTACACCCTGATATCAGCCCTTTGAGGGGAAAGCAGTCTCTAACCTACAGCTCAAACTTATCTTTGGCCTCACCCCACTGTATTACCTTGCCCTCTCTAGTTATTTGCTCCAAATACCTTGTTTCCTTGGCCAGTTTTATCCAATACCTTGCATCCTATTACCTATTTTCTATTCCACTACTTGCAGTTATATGTCTTGGCAAAACTTTCTTTCAACATTCTTGTGTTGGCTTAGTTCTTAGAATACGTTCTGCAACTTTATGAATATAATACTTTGAACTGTTGTTCTGCATTATTCTGGGTAATGTGACAATACTAATCAAGACCAGTGTCTTTCCTGCCTTGGACATATGCATGGAAAGCTCAGTCATATCCTACTGCATGTCTCATTTGGTAGGCCACTATCAGGTCATAATTATATTTGTGATGATGGAAATTTTTATGAGCCCCTGTTATAACTTGTCTCCTGGCTGCAGAAAGACAGAGAGCTTTTACCCCATTCTTATCTGGCCTTTTGTTGTTTGTATGCCTGGCAACAGTCATCTACTACTACTACTAAGATGCTATTGCTAGTAGATTGAGTCCCAGTGGGCCTTAAGGGAATACAGTATGCACCCTTATGACTCTTAGATGTATGTGCACTGACTGTGCTGAGCAAAGTGAAGGCAGATGTGTTGTTGTGTGAACTAATGGTTGAAGTTTCTTAATATTTATCCTGGAAGGTTTAGACAGTGTTCTCTGCTTTTAACTTAATTTAGTGGATGTGCTCTGTGATGCGTGTGTGTGTGTGTGTGTGTGTGTGTGTGTGTGTGTGTGTGTGTGTGTGTGTGTGTGTGTGTGTGTGTGTGTGAGAGTTGTGCTTACCAAATGAGCTCTGAGCTGAGGAGGGGGCCTTAATGTTCAGTTAATACTTACACCTCTGAAATATTGAATAGAGTTTTCAGTAAGCATGAGGTAGTTGCTAAACAGTGCCTGAAAATTCCTAATGCTATTAGGCTGACCATAGAAAGGGGAAAACCGATTGAAATGTCATGATGATCAGTGCAGACAAAGGGGTATGAAGAAACAGGGTAGCTTAATAATAACTTAACTCTTTGCAGAAGAAAGAGGGGGGGGGTAATGGATTTGACTAGAAAATTAAATGTGACTTCAATAGTATTCACAAGTGCAAGAAAAGAAATTTAAAGATGACAGAAGTATACAGGGAGTTAAAATGGTGATCAGTAACATGTAGTAAAACTATATCACTCAGCTTTACCTGGTAGTCTAATTAGGTTTCTACCTAACTGGCCGCACCAATGAGCAATAACTAGCCTAACCCAATGGAAACAAGTGGAGTAACTGTAGAGCAATAGCTACAGTCAGTCTAAATAACAACTTCCAATTGCAGAACTATAAAGCAAATAGTTTGAATGCAGTATCAATAGAGCAATCAGACATAAATGTGTATCAGCCAAGTAATCCAGGTAATCCAGTACCATCAATGCCTTACGTTTTTAGCCTTTTTGATATCTGTAACATTTCCATCTCTGGCTTGCTCTCTTCTTACCTCTTCAGCTCTGATTTTCACAGTTGCTTCCTGTCTGATTATTTTCAGTGCTGTTTCACACTTCTGACCTTATCCTGCCTGCTCTGTTCGCCCTTGCTTCATTCGGGCTCACTCAGCTCCCACACCCTACCCTCATTCCCACCCACCTCATTACAATTTCCTTTATACCATCCACTCCCTCCCCTTCCTTCCCCAACATCCACTGACAAATTACTTCCTGTTAGACTCCAAATACATCACTTCTCCTTCCCCTACTATTACACCCTGTCTATAATCCTCTATAACTTCCTTCCCCAACATCCAATGACAAACTACTTTCTGTCAGACTCCAAATACATCACTTCCTTCCGCTACTATTATACCCTGTCTATAACAACTACACCCTCCATCAGAAATGAAACATCTCATCATTACCACCTCACTCCTGCTTCTTCTCTCTGCTCTAAGCTTTTATCACTCACACCTTCCTTATTCTCTTCTATGCTCTCCTACTTCCTATACCTTTGACACTCATTCTACACCTTCCTACTTTCATATCTCCCCAGCCATTTTCAACCTCTCCACCTCTTCTCTTCACAAAATGTCTATATTGCAAATCCACCATCCTACCTACGAATCTAAATCCAAGTTACACAAGTTACATCTATGTACTACTGTACTCCCACTTCCTACTAATAACTTACTCTTATCTGGGGATGTCCATCCCAACCCTGGCTCCTCCCCTCTCCCCTCAATCAAACACCCCCCTTATCTTCTACCTCCCTTCCTTCCCCAAACACCTCTCATCATACCCAGCCTCTTACACTAAACTCATTCAATCCAAGCACCTGGCAATATACTCTCTAAATATTCAAAGCCTAACCAACAAAATCAGTAATTTCCATGCCTGGATAATGCATACAAACCCTAACATCCTTTCCTTATCTGAAACCTGGCTTAAAGCTACATATCACTAACAATGAAATTCTCCCACCAGGCTATAATATCTATCACTCAGATAGAGTCCCAAAAAAAGGGGGTGGTGCAGCCATCATCCACTCCAACAGCCTCAGCCTCTCACCTTTCCCCACACCCGTCACTGACTTTCACTCAGCTGAACTCATCATCCTTAATTGCCACCTTAACCCTCACAAACAATTTGCTGTTGCCGCCATCTATATCCCTCCTGGAAACAATGCACCCACTTTAGAGGATATCTTTTCTGGTTTCCCCACAATATTCCCTATGAAACCCTCATCTTAGGTGATGTTAACCTAAATTGGTCTAAACTTAAAACTGACTCTCCACAACTCAGAATCAACCTGCATGGTTTCCATCAACTGATATCGTCACACACCCGCCTCCATAAAAACTCATCTTTTGGCTCCACAATTGACTGGATACTCACCAACTTCCCTCAGCACTACCACAACCCCATTACCCTACCAGACCAACTTAGTGACCACCTCCCCACCTCGGTCCTTAGATACACCATCCAACCCCCCAAATCCCACCTTTATAGAGATTGCCGAAAACTCTAATTTTATTGTAGTCCAATTCAGCTCTATTCTATCCACCATTGACTGGTCCATCCTTAAACAAATCCCTCTCAATGATGCAGTTACTAAGTTCAACAGCATCTTCCTGAATACCGTGAACTCCCTTGCTCCCTCTAGGAATGTTAGAATAAAACCTAATTATGCTCCCTGGCTCTCAAAAGAAACTAAGTCCCTTATGCTAAAAAGAGATAGAGCTTGGAAAGCCTGGATCTAAATAAAGGAATTATCTCTGCTATATAGTTATAGATACCTCAGAAATCTTACAAAAAAACAAGCCAATAATGACAAAAAGTCCTTTTATAACTCTGCCCTATTCAATAACAAATTTAACCCTCGCAAGTTCTGGTATACTATTAACAAAATTCTCTCTCCAGGCTGCCCCTCAACTCCCTGGCCCTATCCAAATACATCTCCTCTGTTAACTGCTACTCTTCTCAATAAACACTTTATTGAAACCATTCAAACACTCATACCTTCCAACTGTAACAAAACTTCTCTCCGTACCTCTCCCAATCCTTCTAAGAAACAACTATTCTCTTTACATCCGGTTCCAACTTCCTACATCAGATCTCTTCTTCACAAACTCAAACCCTGCTCTCCCTCCATTGGCAATCTACCTCCTACCTTCCTCACACTTGCTGCTGACTCCATTGCCTATCCAGTATTTATACTAATCGATAGATCTGTTCAGGAATCCACCATCCCTACCCTATAGAAATCCTTTTTCACTATTCCCCTGCAAAAAGGTGGAAACTCTACAGACCCATCTAACTACTGACCTATAGCTATTCTATCTCCCCTCTCTAAGATTCTCGAAAAATGTATCCACTCCTCAACTACCTCCTTCAGTATAACCTCCTTGCTCCCACTCAGCATGGTTTCCGTTCCAACCACAGCACAACTACTGACCTCTTATCCTTTACACATACCATTGCTGAGGCCCTAGAAAATAACAAACTCATATCATGTCTCTTCCTTGACCTTTCCAAAGCTTTTGATACAGTTTCCCATCCCCTACTGCTATCTAAACTTGCAGATCTCAGTCTATCTTCTTCCTCCCTTGCCTGGTTTTCCAGTTACTTATCCCGCAGGCAGCAGTCTGTTAAATGGCACTCTTCCACATCTCCATTCATACCTGTCCCAACCGGAGTAGTACCACAAGGTTCCATCCTGGGTCCCCTCCTATTTAATGCCTTTACCAATTATCTCTATACTTCTTGTAAACAATCCTCCCTCATCCAATATGCAGATGACTTGACTCTCATCTCCATCTCAGACAATATCTCCAGTCTTCACACTCTTACTCAATAGGCCTTCCTATCCACTGAACAGTGGTTGTCCAGGAATCTACTCATTCCCAATCCTAAAAAGACCAAACTCTTATTATTTTTCCCCCACTCTATCTCTCACCTCAAATCCACCTTTACTATTACTTCCTCTAATAACACTGTTACCCAACCTGAAGCTCACACTAAACTCCTTGGGGTCATCATACATGGTGAACTCAAATTCAACTTGCATAACCTCCAAAGCATAAAAAAAAGACTCAGCAGAAACTTGGTTTACTGTATCGCAACTAAAAAGTTCCAACTACAAATGCCAGACTCTCTCTTGCACAAGCTCTTCTCCTTCCCTCCCCTCTATATGCTACCCCAGTACTCACCAGCATCCAAACTACTACTTTAAACAAACTCCAACAAACTTACCACAAACAGCTAGATTTATCACAAACTCTCCATACAATACACATCACTGTCTTGCCCTAAATACTCTCCACTGGTTAGAATTCCCCCATCCTCTACTGCTGTCACAACTTCAAATGTTACACTTCATTCTTTACAAACCTTCATCCTTCCCTGCTTTCTCTTCCTTCATCTGTATCTACACTCCTCCATGGACTCTCCGTACCCCTAATTAGCAACTACTATAAATCTACCAACCCAACAAAATAGCTGGCAAACACCTATATAAACACTCTGTCACCCAAGCCTGGAACAAACTCACAAGAGACATTTGTTCCATCATTCACCCATCCCACTTTAAAGAAAAACTCAAACTTCATCTACTCAAATCCAAAATATGTCCTTGTCAAGCCCCTACTTAAGCTCCCCACAACCCTACTATATACCTTTTCAGTCCCTCCACATACATCTAAGTTCTCCACTGTTGTGGATACTTATTATACTCTACAATCAGTACTGCTGGAGTTAAATCTTTTTGTAATTTGCAAATATATTTTTTAGTCTGTAAAAATATTGATATGTATATATCATGTGTTTGCATTTCTGCTTTGTCTCTCTAACGTTCTTGTATATCTGATTTTGACCATATTTTTGACTCAAATGTTTGATTCTCTGTAAACTGTGTTTTTTTTTTTGAAGCTTTTCTCCTCGGGTCTCCACTGAAAACGGGCCACAAGCCCAGCTGGACCAATCCGATTAACAAATGACAATAAATAAATAAAAATAAATAAATAACTAAATAAATAAAGTAAATATTTCATGTAGACACGATAAAAGCATATCAAAAGTATGATGATTTAGGACAGACAGGAAGAAGGCAAGATGAAACAAGGGCATCCAGCAAAGAGGTGGATGGATTTTATGAGAGAAGACCTGTGACAGTCAGGCATAAGTGCTAAAGAAGGCAGGAGAGTGGCATTGAATAGAAAGATGGTGGTGAGGATAAAGGTGGTTGATGAAGACGATTATGATGATGATAAGACTATCTCCCTCTCTCTGTTTCACACACAGACACACACACACACACTCACACAGACACACACACACACACACACACACACACACACACACACACACACACACACACACACACACACACACACACACACACTCACCCCTACCTGCAGCTTACTTGCCTGGCACTTGAGCATCTTGCAGGAAAAGAAGTCATGTTTTTGGTGCTCTGCTAAAAAAAGGTTTCCTACCCAAGACCTAGGAAGATTAACATAACCATGAGGTCGCACACAGGACCAACAGCATCAGTGAGGCCCTCAACTGAGTTAACTGATTTTGGTGATGCAGAGTACTATTAAAGGAATGAGGGCCTCACGTCATAATGTAGAGATTCAGGTGTGCCTCTGACTTTTAGTGGTGAGAATGTCTTCTCAAAAGCAATAATAAGTTAAATAAGCCCAGCATTCCACACACATGCAGCAGATTTACTGAAATTGCAAGGCCCATGTATTGCCAGTAACTCACCTAAATTAAGTTTGTCCTGCACAATGACAAGCTAACTTTATTGTACAGTACAACCTGAAGTGTGTGAATTTTAAATGGGCAGCATTAGTGTTACAACTCGGAATCTTCCTAACATCCAAGTCATTATTATCCATCTGATTTTGAAGAGAACTTGTACATGTTTTTGTATTTGACATATTTTTAACAAAGGTTTCAAAGTAAGGTAACTTGATGTCTCCCTCAGCCCTGAACAGGGGTCACCAGTGACTATAGTGTTTGTAGAGTCTATTTCTGGCCATGCCTTTGAAAAAAAAAATGACTTTAGCTTGTACAAAAACATTTTGTGCTTTTTTGGGAGGTACTAGTGCTTGAATGTTTATTATACTAAATGTGGCCCCCTTATATAACTCTACCACTAATAACCTGTCTAGAATAGGGTTGCCATTTCTTCAGATGCCCAAGTAGCCACAAGTGGTACAAAGGATTGGACTTCACTTTCTCGCTAAACTAAAATTTCACTTTTATAGATTTTGAGTTGTTTCAGATGTTTCATGTCATATTAAGGTGTTTCAGGTATAAAATAATTGTTTTGTGCAACCATCAAAGGAAACTTAGGAGATTTTTTTTGTCCTAAAATCTCAGGACATTTGCCATTTGTCATTTTGTTTGCAGGATGCAACTGCCCAAATAGGGATTGTCCTGTGTAAAGAGGGACAGGTACTAAATGTAGCCTAGAACAGTTACTACTACATGCCGAATGACAAATGCTCACTTACCTCAAATTGACATTGCCATTGCTAAACATTTTTCACATCCAAATAATCACATCACTTTAACTAATTAAAACAAACAAACAAACATTATGGCTATACTTTTTCCCTTTCTGGAATGAACTGTGCATTTCATATACAGTAAACATTCTGTTTATTAAGCCACTCTAAATCTGTCCCATCTATGTACATAATACTTAAGTCTATTCACATTTTTTTTTTATTACTAACCTATTAAGTCCACTAAGCTCTAATGCCTCTTTTCATGGGGTGACCAAGGAATACTGGCTCTGATATCCTAATGCTAACTGAAACCTGTTTGAAACCAAACATTTCCAATAAACAAGTACTCCCACCAGGCTACAATATTCTTAGATTTGACTGACTCTCCAAAATAGCAGGTGGAGTGGCAGTTATATATTTCAAGCAATTTGCAACTACGTCTCTATTCCAAGACAATTCCCTTCCTTCTCCCATGCATAAATACTAGAAACACTCTTACATATCAAGTTGTAAAACACTTTGCATAATAGCTGTTTACATTCTCCACAATTGCACAACTGACCCATCCACAATCAATATATATTTTCATGGGCTTCACCTAATATATAACAATTTAAAGAAACAATCAGCACCTTGCAGGGTGGTATCTCATTAAGTTTTATTAACTGTATCCCATAAGATGTTCCAAATATGCCATCTATATACTCACTAATTTTGCCAAACCCGCCTTATTTAACTTTGTAAGGAATTTATCTAAATTTAACACAGACACCTTTATTAATACACCTCAAACTCTGTAGTTAGAGCATACTAAAATATATTCCCTTAGGCAATGCCATACAATACTTCAATGACACCATTATAAACATCTAAACCAACAAGTCCCACTTATAAAGAAAATAATTAAATCTAATTCTGCCCCTTAACCAACTAAACAACTGTGAAATGAAGAGATAAAGCAGAGTGCCTGGCGAGCGAAAAAATCTCCTGCAAACTATCAGTCCTTTTATCAGCTATAAAATATAACAAAAGCCAAAATCATCCCAGGCAAAAAAATATACTTTACTAGTCATTAAGGCCTACATCACAAAACTCCTCAAAAGTTCTAGACAACCATTACTCAGCTGCTGAAAACTGAGAAAGCCACCCGACCAAGCTCCCCACCCAGTGAAAATTATTTTGACATAGCCTGTATCTTTGAAACTGCCATTTCATGAATGTTGCCACTGCATGCACTAAACATAGCTCCAATTCAACACCACAAACCAAAAGTCTACTTACTAACAACCCTGCCTCATTTATTATCCAGCCTATATTCACCTCCATGATAAAGGAATATCTCACTAAGCTAAAACTAACCACTCTGGCCCCAGACAAACTCCCTGCAGAATACCTCAGACTAGCGGCTGATGCTATTTCTACTCTGTCTATCTTTATAAACAGATCTATACAGGAATCCCTATTCCTAGGGGATTTGAATGAAGAGATAATAAAATCTACAAGCCATAGAGAGTAGTATTGCTGAAATTTAATTCATCCTCAAGTCTTGGTGAGTACCTTCATGAGTCGGTCCCTGTGTTTACAAAATCTCAAAAAGACAACACTTGATATGTAGACACTGTATTTTATATAGCATATATCATGGACAGAAGTAGGTTAAAACATAAAAAAAGACAGCTGGGAGCAACTTGTCCCAGGATAAAAATGTGCCCAATCCTGATATGCACACTAGTACAAGGACTGGAAGAAATGACAATGTAGAATCCTCACGACATGGAAACATTCCTACAATGGGGTTAGGCCAGGGTCTGGGGGTGGATGCCTCCCCCATTGTAGAAGGAAGTAGTAGTCCACAAAAATCACAAAAACTGATATGCCAAAAAGAGCCATAAAGATTATAGAGTGGACTGTTGAGGATAACAAACAAATTATGTATTGCTATTATTATTATGCAAGAAGACCAAAATTTCCAGATATAAGATATTGAAAAAGATTGAGAGAGAAATTAGAGGAAAGAAAAATACCTGCACAAGAAAAAACTGTCAAAAGCTTCAAATATAAATTTGTGTTCGTTAATACAACAGATCCAAGAAAAATATTATATAGACCAAGAAATTTTAGGCTATTTGGAAAAAGAAGCGACTGAGGGAGTGCAAAAATATAAAGAACAAAACCTAGAGATTTTTGAAATGTTTAAAAAAAGAAGCATTCACATGGGAAAGAAAGAGAGATCTGATATGATGTAATATTTATGCAAAGTAGAAAGCTCAGCTAATCAATACAAAAAGCAGCTCTAAAGATATTTGAAGAGAAATACAGGCAAAGGCATACAGACATGGAAAATTTCACAACACAAAAATAAGATCAAAAAGAGGGAATGCACAACAGAAGATTAATAAAGTAGAAATTAAACAAATAGAAGCTCAAGTTATAGAATACCTGTAAAGTGAAGGATTTAGTGTAGAAACCCTAACACAGGTTAGATCACAGCATGATGAAACAATGAGTCCCCAAAGTAGGGAGAAACAGGTGGAGTGGGAAACATCTGAAAAAGTAATATGGACATGGAATGAAAAAGAGATTTAATATGGTGCAACATTTATGCAAAGGAGAAAGCAAAACTAATCATTACAAAAAAAGCAGCGCCAAAGATATTTGAAAAGAAATACAGGCAAAGACATCCAGATATGGAACATTTTACAATACAAAAAAATAAAAAAGCAAAGAGGGAAAGTTGAAAAGTGAAAAACTACTGGAGAAGTTAAATAAATGAAACTGAAGTTATGGATTACTCGTGAAGTGCAGGAGTTAGTGCAGAAAGTCCAACTCTGGTAACATCACATGAAGGAACAGGAAAAACATGGCAACTGTGACTCAGTCAGTGTTGTGGAGTGATAGGCCAGTGAGCTCCCATATGAAAGAACAGCAGATGATGCAAGAATGCTGCTGAAGAGAATATGTCATAGGAGATGTTCTGGCACTTTCTGTAGAATACCCACAGGGAATGGAGAACAAAGAATGTACTCCAAGTTTAGAAGAAAATGATCTAATGGAAGAGTTGTTTGAGCTGGATAGATATATTAAGATCAATGAAAGAAATAGGTTACAGAAATTTAAGATCCAAAATGTTAGATGTCTGATAAAACAAATGAACACAGTGACAAACCTATTAACAGAAATTCATGTGATATAACAGAAGTAAACAAGATATATTACTATGCAGCTAAATTAATAACGGATAAGGTGTTACTACAAAAACACAGGGCAATAAGGGAAAGAAAGGGAAGAAATCAAATGCCATCATGGAAGTATTGAGTAGAGAAAACTATAAAGCACTTAAGACAAGAAGTGCCACTGTTAGCAGTTAGCAGAGTATAGAACTGGAAACAGATCCACAAAAATACTTAGAAAGACAGACGTGATTAAAGCAATGCAAAGTATCAGGACAGACCAGGATCTATCATATACTATTTCAAATAATAAACTAAAGATATCAGCACAGGCAAAAAAAAAACATATATACAGATAAATATAAAGGAAGGGTACAAAATAAACAATTCATTGATGACTCGAAAAAGTTTTATAGAGAATTGGGAAACAACCCAAAAGGAATAGCAACACCATCAAAACAGAAGAAATAGACACATTTTGGAGAAATATCTGCGAAGACCCTGTGGAACATAACAAAGAACAAAGATGCTGAATGGATAGAAGAAGTAAAAGAAACAGTAAAAAGTTCAAATGTACAGGAAATGAAATGGGATGATGTAATGGCCAGAGAAACTGAAACAAAATTAAGAAAAGATTCTAACTGGAGGACCCCAGGGCCAGATGCAGTACTAGCCCAGAGTAAGAACTACTTACATGCGCATCCCGAACATACTGGAATTGATACCAATAGAGTTTATAGTTATTTGGAAAAAAATCCATCATGGTAAGAACAAAAGGGTAGCAGAAGAAAGTCATATGGAACAAAAGATCATTTGTTATTAAATAAAGTCATAATGGAAAATTGTAAAAAGTGGAAGAATCTAATTATGGCACGGATAGATTACAAAATTGCATTTGACAGCATCCCACATTCATGGATAAAGGAGTGGTTACGGAAGTCTAACATACACTCTACATTGATCAATTACATTACAGTGACCATGAAAAAGTGGCAAACAACATTGCAGCTAAGACACAATAAAGGACAAAGTATTATTTCAGGGATAAAAAAATTAAATTGGGATATTTCAGGGTAAATCTTTATCACTCCTGATCTTTTGTCTTGCCCTTAACCAATTAAACTGTCTACTTAACAGATTAGGTTATAGTTTCAATTTGACTCCCAGAAAACAACCAAGTGTAAAGACTTCTCATCTTCTTTTTGTGGATGATTTAAAACTGTAGAGTTCATCAGATGAGGAGCTGAAAGCACAACTGCAAGTGGTTAAAACTTTCTCAGATGATATAAGAATGTCATTCTGTCTTGATAAATGTGCAAAAGCAACATTTAAAGCAGGAAAGCTGGAGCACTAAGAAAATATTAGTCTGGGACAGGAATGCAATATAAAGGAACTGGAACAGGAGAGAGTGTATACATATTTGGGAAATGAAGGATTGACAATAAAACATGAACAAATGCGAACAAAACACAGTAAGGAATATTTTATAAGACAAAAATTAATATTGAAAACAGCCTTGACATCTAGGAACAAAGCCAAGCTATAAACCAATTTGCTCTTCCTGTTCTAACTTACAGTTTTGGGGTGACTGGATCACTCAGACAGGAAAACAAGAATAATGCTTCACACTTATCAAATGATACATAAAAATAAATGTGTACCAAGATTATATATTTATATTTCTAAAGGAGGTGTGGGCCTTCTCGAAATTGATTACGTGTAGATCTGCAATCATAGGACTGCATACATATTTACTGACTTCACAAGATCCAAACATAGTGAATGTTTTAAAACATGAGGAGAACAACTCTAGGATGACTTCCCTGCTTAGTTTAGTAGAAGCATATCAGTGTCATATGAGAATGGAAAGTAAATCAGAAGTAGGCAAAAGTCAGGCAGCAACTAAATTTTCCAAAAAACAAAAGAAAAAAATATAAGGAGAAGGATCAGATGAGAAGGCAAGAAATGTGGAAAAGGCATAAATATATTAGCACGTACAGAATGCTTCTGGAACAGCCTCGTGTCAATCAGAATCTGATGCAGGAATGGTTAAGGAGAGGGGAATTTAAACCCGAAAGATGAAAGGTTAATACTGGTGGCTCAGGATAGTAGACTATTTACTGAACATGTAGGAGAAATAGACAATTGCAGGTTCTGTAAAACAGAACTGGAAACAGTCACACATCTTGTTGCTGGTTGTGATACACTAATGGCAGAAGGCCAGGATAACGAAAGGCATAATAATATGGTAACACTATTGCACTGGAGATTGTGCAAAACATTACAGTATTGAAGTAACTAGGAAGCATTAGAAACATGAGCCACAAAGCATTATAGAGAATGGTGAAGTTTATATTATGTGTGAGTACCCATTTCCCAGAGTTCAAAAAATAGAGGCAAGAAAACCAGATATAGTAGTCCATGAAAAGAAGACAAAAGTAGCACTGATCATTGAAATTGCTACATGGAGTGATTACAGTACCTTATGTACAGAGAAACACAAAAATACTAGGATATGCAGGCAGAAATGCAGGCAATGTGGAAGGATACTCAGACAGTTCCAATAGTAGTAGGAACAATGGGTCTCATAAAAAAAGAATTTACAGTTGTATTTAGATATGTTGCTGATACATGCAACTCCAGAAAGAATTGCAGAAAGAATCAATTCTGGGCACATTGTGGGGGCTGTGAAGAGCACTTCTGGTTAACATCAAAGATTGAAACAATACTAATTTCCTGAACGTTAATCATACTTTGACTTAGGAATGGAGTCCATTCCCGACATGGTGTTAGAAACCCAAAAGACTTTGAGAAATTACCCTCCCCCCCCCCCAGAAAATACCTATTTCCTGCATCATGGAAACAGTCCTATATCCAGCCAGTACACAAAGGTGGACCCCCATTCTCTCTCTCTCATTTGTCTAAGGTCCTTGAACAATGCCTTTGCTCTCAACTACTAACATATGTTTTAAACAATAACCCTGTGTCATTAGTCTTCCTTGACTAATCAAAAGTTTTTGATAAATTTCTCAATTCAAACTAGACTGCCAACTCCCTTTGTCTCTGTCCTACAGCCCTAGAATGGTTTAATACTTATCTCACTAACAGGACTAATAGATCCTTGTAGAATAATAATAGGTAATTTGTAGAATGACAACAGTCCAAATCCACCTTTCTTCTTCTCATACCAGTTGGAGTCCCTCATCTCTCAGTACATGGCCCCCTTCTTTTTAATATATTCACCAACAGCATTCATTTTGCTTTCCCTGACTCAGCCCTTATCCAGTATGCTGATAATTCAACCATTATCTACACAGCCAAAACAATCCCTGAGCTTCCAAGCATCATCCAACTTTCTTTCACCTCTATAGAAGCCTTTGTTAAAAAGTCTAACCTTATACTACACCCTAAAACAACTAAGCTAATGCTTCTCATTGTGAAATCAATCTCTGATATAAAAAAACTAACTTTATCCTTCTTAACTCCAGTGGTACCACCATTCAATCTATTTAACACACAAAACACCTGGGTATAATCAAAAATGAAAATCTAAAATGTGACTTCAGTCTCCAACACATAAAGAAAACTAACCAAAAACATGGATCACTATACATGGCACAATCATATTTAACAGAATATGTTCCTAAATGCACATTCACATATCCTGCCCCATCTTTACAAATCTGTGTTTAACCCAGCTTGCAAAATGTGAGCATTACTACAGTAAAATAAATGTCTGCTACCAGTGGAGACAACCAAACCCACCACTGTACTGCCTCAAAACAACTTAGTTGATCTGAATACAAAAATAACATCAGCTACAGTCATCTCAAATTAGCGCATAAAACTGTACACATCCCAGACAGCAGCCATCCCTTAAGAATCTTCTCCGATGGTGTACTCCCCCTGATAATGTCATGTCTCCAAAAAAGCTCCTGAGCTACATCACTCTCTCTTATAACTCCCACAGTGACTTCATTTGCTCTAACTATGCTACTCTAACTGCTTATCCACTTCCATCTGACAAATCAGCAAACCCAGCCATTTCATGTTCTCATTAAAATCATATTTCAAGAACACCTGGATTGTCATTGTACCTATCACCCTGGATAAATCTCTATTGTTGACAGCCTCTTCTCACTCTATATTTTATTTTCCCTCAGTAATCCCAAGGAATCTTATTTTTAGATAGAACAGCACCAGGTTATAATATAATACGCAGGGACAGAATAGGAAAAAGGGGTGGAGGGATAGCAATACTATTTCAGGATCATCTCAGCCTAAAACAACTTGACACCAATATACTAGGCATAGATAAAGCACAGGTCATCCTTACAAGGCTAAAACTAAATCCCAATAAACACATAAATATTATAGGCTGCTATTGTCCACTAGGTTACAACATTACCAGTATGGAAAACCTTCTAGAATGGATCTCTAACTCCCTACCTCAAGAAAATATTTTACTAGGAGACTTCAGTATAGAGTGGCACAACTGCTCTGGCTAGACCCCATCCACCCACATTAACCTCCAGGGATTTATCCAGCTGATCTCATCCTCCACTAGAACTGACAAAACATCCAATCGATGGTCCATCCTGGACTGGATTCTTATATCTGACCCCTCACTTGCATCTCTAGCAGGCTGTCTACCCAACAGCCTTAGCGTCCATTAGGTTACCTTCCTCCTAAGAAAAAGAACCCACCAAATTAAAAAGGACAACATTTAGAGTTGTCAGAAACAAAAACAGTTTGAAACCAGAAGACTTTATACAGGCCCTAAAATGTTGCAATTGGAAACCACTCAAACTACTTCCTTTAGATGAGGCAGTCCACTACTTTAACTCAACCTTCCTACAAATATTAAATCACCATGCCCCCACAAGAACCATTAGGAAAAAAGCTAAGTATGCTCCATGGCGAACTAAAACAACTAAATCCATCCTCAAAGACAAGGACAAAGCATGGATACATTTCCATAAAAACAGATCCCAATCAACAAAACAAAACTACTTAGAGCTCCGTAACAAAGCCAAAAAACTCATTAAACTAGACAAAAAAACTACTACAAAAATCTCCAAGAAAAACATATTCACAACCCCCCTGAATTTTGGGCCTCTATACATTCTGTACTACAGCCAGGTAAATCTGCTACCCCTACTCATACAACAGTTAACAACCATGATAATATCCTAAGCAGTTCAACAAATATTTCACTGAAACTGTTCAAGCCCTAGCTGAAACCCAAGGTAACAGTTTCTGCCCTACTTACCATCCATCCAAAACAGCACTACTATTCAAAATAATATCCATCAATTTACTCTGCACCCAGCGCCAACCAGATCCATTCTAAAACTCCTCCACAAGCTTAAACCAACAACCCTGGCTGCTGATAATCTACCAGCAGAATTCCTGCAGCTAGCCACAGAGGCCATAGCCTATCCTGTTACTATTCTAATTAAACTGATCAATAGCAGAGACCAAAGTACCCACTATATGGAAGCTCTCCCACATAATAGCACTGCATAAGGGTGGTTACTCCTTAGTACTAAATAACTACCGACCAATTACTATTTTATCACCTTTATCAAAAATACTAGAAAGAGTGGTGCACACACAACTGATGGACCATCTACTAAAAAAACAACCTACTATCTAAAAATCAGCATGGCTGTAGATCTTTCTATAGCACCACAACTGCTCTTTTGTCCTTTTCCAGTACAGTTAACCTCCACAGAAACAAGGGACAACTAGTTTATGCCATCTTTTTAGACCTGTCTAAAGTTTTCGACATGTCACCATAACAGACTCCTGAATACACTATCTGCCCTAAATATCAGCACCCTCTCCATCTCATGATTTAAAAGCTACCTATCAGGTTGTCAACAAGTAGTAAAATGGCAGAACAAACTATCCTCTCTCTTGCCTGTATCCCTAGGAGTCCCTCAAGGCTCCATACTTGGCCCTCTACTCTTCTCACTGTTCACCAATCAGCTATCATCCTCCACACCCAATGCCTCAGTAGTACAATATGCTGATGATACCACCCTCATATGAACAGCCCACATATTACATGACCTTCAATCTATCACCCAAAAATCCTTCTCACTAGCAGAGACCTGGTTTACTAATTCCCAGCTTATCCTAAATCCTACTAAAACAAAACTTCTTCTTTTCAGTCCTTGTAGATCCCCTCCCCCATATGAAAGCTTCTTCATCACATCCAATAACAAAACCTTGATTACCCCTACCTCCCACATCAAGCTGTTAGGTGTGGAAATAGATAGCAACCTGAGATTTGGCATTCATATAGAGCAAACCATCAAGAAGGTACATAAAAAAAATTTGGCCTACTTTATCGCAACAAGCAATTTCTTACTAAAGAAACCAAAGCCACTACAGCCAGGACACATCTGTTATCTACACTCCTCTATGCATCCCCAGTACTAGCCACCCTCAGCAAAACTGACCTAAACAACCTTGAATCTTGTTATAACAAGGTTGCTAAATTTGCTACTGAGGCCACACATAGGACCCATCACTGCATAGCTCTCAACTTGGCTGACTTGAGCTACCACAGCAGCTGAAACTCAATCAGCTATCATTAGCACACAAGCTATATTACTACCCAATAAAACCCCCAGCACTCCAGAATATAACTATTCTTTATACCACAAAAAGATCTTTAAGATCTAGTACCCAAAACCACCTAGACATCATCAAACACAACAATGAGTCAGGGAAATCTCTCCTCAGCTATTCCATTTCCAAAGCTTGGAATGCTTTACCTTACAACCTAACCTCCATTTGTTGCTCCACTCAATTCAAAAAGCTCCCCAGAGCACATTATATGAATACCTGGTTATGCTCCTGTGACTCCCCAGGGTAAATGATTACTGAACAACCTAAAACCCATCTAGTCTAAATAGCTATGTAATCCATCTACCACACTGGGAAAGTATTCTCATCTGGGTGTGTTTGTTGTAAGGCATATGTATTTTTTAGTATGTACTGTGGAAACTTAGTAGAAGTATATACCACTATTATATTTACTAGCTATGAGCAAAATCTCTCTCATCTTATGTTATATGTTATCTCAGGACATTACACTTTTTTAGCTGACACACAAAACAATGTATAAATATTACCTCATTTTGTTCTGTTATATGTTATATTATGCCATTCACTAGCTATTACTAGATATCCAGTATGTAAATGTTGTTTGATTCATCCTTTTTGATTTATTTATTTTTATGTATTTTAATGTATTTTGATGTATTTTTTATCTGGAGCTTTTCTCCCTGGGTCTCCACTGAAAATGGACCTGTGACCAGTCAGACTTTCCCGGTAAACAAATGTAAAATAAATAAATAAAATAAATAAATAAACTACTATATCCTTAGTTAATCATCTCTTAAGTTCCTCACAGTTTTTTACTCCCTACTTAATCTCCCTTAGCCAAAGTTAGCCTTAACTCAATACATCCTCTTTTACAAAACCTCATCCTCTGAATAAATAAATAAATAAACAAACAAATAAATAAAATAGTGTATTTGTTTTCTAAGGTGATATACTCAATTGCATTGTGATATGATTTTCCAAATGCTTCCAGAATATGAAATGTTCTACTGCAATTTGCATTAACTGTATAGAGTGTTGCATGCCGATTCATTTCACCTATAACTGCTACTGTAATATTATTTACTGTTGTGAAGTATCTCATTATGTTTCTTACTTTATGAACAAGCATTATACAATGTTTTCTTGCCTATGTATCTTGTATACTGTATATTTATATCTATATTTGTACCACTGTGCATCGTATAATGATTATTACTTTTTTGGAGCTTTTCTCTGAAAAGGTATTTCCATCCAAGTCAGATTTTCCTTGTTAATCAAATGTTCATAAAGAAACAAATAAATAAATAAATACGCACACACACACGCACACACACACACACACACACACACACACACACACACACACACACATATATATTTAGATATACGATTAACTGACTTTCTGAGACATAAGCAGTAGGCAAATGAGGACAGAGAATAAAACCCAGGACTACAGGGCAAACTCAGCAGCCCGTAACTTTAATCATCTAGATTAAACTGGCAGGAAGCCTTCCACAGGAAACCAGTATAAATATTCACTTGAAGCTGGACAGCAAGGGAAGGAACAGGAATCTGTGGAAACTCTGATGCAGTCAATGTTGAGGAGTGACAGGCCAGTGAGTTCCCATATGACAGAGCAATGGATGGCACAGGATGAAATTGAAGAGAATGTGCCACAGGAAGATGCTACAGAACTTTCTATAGAATGCCAGCAGGAAATGGAAAACAAAAAATGTGCCCTCAGTTTATAAGAAAATGAGTTAAGAGAAGAGTTGCTTGATTTAATAGACAGACATTAAGATCATTGAAAGAAATAGACTGCAGAAGGACAATAAAACTCAAAAGTCAGAAGTCTGATAAAACAAATGAACACAGTAATTAGGACTGCCCATAGAGATCCATGCGATATAACAGAAATAAACAGGATATATTACTGTGCAGCTAAATTAATAACTGATAAAGTTCTACCACAAGAACACAGGGTAGTGAGGGAAAGGAAGGGGAGAAATTGAATACCATCATGGAAGTATCAAACAGAGAAAACTATAATTCAGTTAAGACAAGAAGTGTCACTGTTAGAGGAATATAGAAGAGGGAATAGATTAAAAAAATACTAAGAAGGATAAACATGATAAAAGCAATGTGCAGTATTAGAACATATCAGGATCTATCATGCACTATCGCAAATAAACAAAAAATCTCAGCACAGGTGGGAAAACCTTTTAGATACACAGAATAATATAAAGGAAAAGTACAAAATAAGCAATTTATTGATGACCTAAAAAAGTTTTATAGAAAATTGGGAAACAGGGTAAAGAATTGAAAGACCGCCAAAAAAAGAAGAAATAAATACATTTTGGAGAAGTATCTATGAAGATCCTGTGGAACATAACAAAGATGCTAAATGGATAGAAGAAGTAAAAGAAAAAATAAGAAGTTTAAAGGTACAGGATATGAAATGGGGTGAAGGATTGAAACAAAGTTAAAAAAAGCCTATAATTGGAAAACCCCAAGCCCCGATGCAGTACCTAACTTTTGGCTAAAAGTATTAACATCTTTGCACGAAGATTTAGCCATGAGTAAGAACTATTTATATGCACACCCCAAACAGACACCAACCTGGCTAACGACAGGAAAAACAATGCTCCTACTTAAGAGTGAACCTGCAAGCTACCCTAAAAATTATAGACCAATAACGGGTCTATATCACAACGTCGAACTTACAAAAGTTTGATTGTTGTAATATCGAACCCTACTGTCTGAAACCCAACAAAACCGAAAGCACAGAACAGCGATTTTTTTTCCCAGGGAAAAAATCGCTGTTCTGTTACAAAAAAAAAAAAAAAAAAAAAAACTTAACCTTAAACTTAAACTGAAGTGGGGGGCTTCACCCCCCCACACCCCCCACCATGGCCCCTACTTAAATATACCAACCCCGAGATCGCACCACAGTGGAGGAAATAGCAAACCTCGAAAACGGCCCATCAGTTTTTTTCCCTGGGAAAAGAATTGATGTGCCGTGGCTTCAGTATTTTCCACTTTTGGACTTTAGGGTTCGATATTACAATGTTTGAACTTGTTTTATTTCGACGTTGTAATATAAACCCCTAATAACTTGCCTTGCGATGACTTATAAACTATACATGGGAAATGATGCCGACAGAGTTTATAGTCATTTAGAAGAAAACTCAATTATGGCAGTAGAACAAAAGGGCAATAAAAGAAAGTCATATGGAACAAAGGATCATTTGTTAAGTAAAGTCTTAGTGGAGAACTGTAAAAAGGGGAAGAATCTAATTATGGCATGGACTGACTACAAAAAAGTATTTGATACTATCCCACATTCATGGATAAAAGAGTGCTTAAAAATGTATAAGATACACCCAACACTGATCGATTACATTACAGTGACCATGAAACAGTGGCAGACTACTTTGGAATTAAGCCATGATAAAGGACAAATTATTATCCCAGGGATAACAATGCAAAGGGGGATATTCCAGGGTGACTCTCTGTCATCTTTGCTATTCTGCCTGGCCTTTAACCCATTAAGCTGTCTACTCAACAGCTTAGGCCATGGCTATAATTTGGCTCCTAAAAAACAACAAAGTGTAAAGACTTCTCATCTTCTCTTTGTTGATAATTTAAAACTGTATAGCTCATCAGATGAGGAACTGAAAACACAACTGCAAGTTGTCAAAACTTTTTCAGATGATATAAGAATGTCATTTGGTCTTGATAAATGTGCAAAAGCAACCTTTAAAGCAGAAAAAACTGCAACACCAGGAAAACATCAGTTTGGGACAAGAATGTGATGTAAAAGAACTTGAGCAAGACGGAGTGTATAAATATATATTTGGGAAGTGATGACGGATCAACAACAAAACATGAACAAATGTGAATAAAACTTAGTAAGGAGCACTTTAGAACACTTAGATTAATCCTGAAAACAGCACTGACATCTAGGAACAAAATCCAAGCTATAAGCCAATTTGCTCTTCCTGTCCTAACTTACAGTTTTGGAGTGATTGACTGGCCCCAAAATGTGTTGGATAGATTAGATAGGAAAACAAGAAGGATGTGTCACACTCACCAAATGATTTATAAATGTCAGTGCATACCAAGATCATATAATCCCCTTTCTGAAGGCGGGATGGGCCTCTTTGAAATTGATTACATGTATAGATCTGCAATCGTGGGACTCCACACATATCTGCTGACTCTGCTGACCTCACAAGACCCAAATGTAGTGAAAGTTTTGAAACATGAGGAGAATAAATCTAAGATGACTTCCCTGCTTAAGCTAGCAGAAGCATATCAGCATCAAGCAGGAATGGGAATCAAGCCGCAAGTGGATAACAACCAGGTAGCAACTGAACGTGCCAAAAAACAAGAGAGGATATAACGTGAAGGACCAGATGAGAAGGCAAGAAATGTGGAAAATGCATAAATATAGTTGCAAGTATAGAAAACATCTGGAAGAACCTCATGTTGATCAGGAACGAATGCAGGAATGGTTAAGGAGAGGCAAATTCAAACCAAGAGATGAAAGGTTAATACTGGCGGCACAAGCTAGTGGGCTACGTATACATTGGTTTACAAAGTCCATTGAACATGTGGGAGAAACAGACAAATGTAGGTTTTGTAAAACAGAATTGGAAACAGTTGCACATCTCGTTGCTGGTTGCGACATACCAATGGCAGAAGGACTGTATACTGAAAGCCATAATAATAATGTTGCAAGATTGTTGCACTTGGGATTGTGCAAACACTAAAGTAATGAAATGATTGAAAAACACTGGAAACATGAGCCACAAAGCATCATATAAAATTATGAAGTCTACATCACATGGGATAATCCATTGCCAACAAAAGATAGATGCTAGAAAACTGGATAAAGTAGTCCAAGAAAAGAATACAAAAGTAGCATTGATCACTGAAATCACCACACCCAGTGACTACAGTGTCCTGCATACAGAGAGACATAAAGTTATAAAATATAAGGATTTGCAAGCAGAAATGAGAGCAATGTGGAAGAAAGATACCCAAATAGTTCCAATAGCGGTAGGAGCAACAGGTCTTATAAAAAAGAGTCTGCAATCATATTTAGATATGCTACCAATACATGTAATTCCATACAAATTGCAGAAGGAGTCATTACTGGGCACATTGCGGGTACTGGGAAGAGCACTTCTGGCTGACATCAAAGATTAAAACAATACTAATTTCATGAACTTTAATTGTACTTTGACTTAGGAATGGGGTCAATTCCTGTCATGGTATTAGAAAACTAAAAGATTTGGAGAAATTAAAAAGGAAGATACCATTATATCTGTTATTCACTAGGTCATATAAATATGGAGAGATCCCTCAAGATTGGAGACATGCGATTATTAAACCTGTCTTTAAGGGAAAGGGGACTAGAACAAGCCTAGAGTCATAGAGACCCTTAAGTCTACTTTCATGTTGTGGAAAAATAATGGAGAAGGTAATATTGGATAAGTTATTGTCAGAACTGGATAGGTTGGGACTTGAAACCATATATCAGCATACATACGTTGAAAATAGATCTATTATCACCTGTAACATGATGTTCTATAACAATATAATAACAATATAATAACAACTATGAATGAAAAATTGTGCTGTGATGTAATTTATATAGATTTAACTTCAGCATTTGACAGGGTCATACACAAAACACTGATCAATAAATTAGTACAACTAGGTATTAATGTACTCTTGGTAAGATGGATAGCTGCATGGCTTACAAAGAGTCAATGGCAAGTATCATACAGCAACTGGACCAGTGAAATCCTTGGTTACAGTTAAGATGTCCCACAGGGCTCTGTACTAGGCCCTTACTTGTTTAGATTGTATCTTTCAGACCTAACATTTTCATCTGAGGTGTTCCACAGTCTATATGCAGATGACCTGAAATTGGGTAAACTGATTACATGTATTACAAATAAGGCATGTCTGCAAAATAACTTGACTGAATTGACCATTTGGGCTGAGAAGAATAATATGCTGATAAATACATCAAAAAAATAAGCATATGAGATTTGGAAGACATAAATTGAAAGTTGAATATTTAATACAGCACACAGTCATTGAAAATGGAGACTCATTTAACAACCGGGTATATGGGTAGATTCAGCTATGTGTTTTTTCTAATCATATCTACCAACTGGTTAATGATAGTTATAGAACTATAGGTTGTATAAAGAGATTTATAAAGTCTAGGAAATCAAAAATTATGAGGTCATTGTTTGTTAGTTACATTAGACCCAAACTTGAGTATGGAATAACAATATAGACACCCTATAAGAAAACAGACATGAGTAAACTATAAAGAGTACAGTGGAAATATACCAAGAGTATCCATGGACATGAAAATTTAAATTATTATGAAAGACTAAAATATCTGAACTTGTACAGTGTCTCTTACAGATATCTAAGAGATCTTATTCAGGTATATAGGGCATTTAGAGACAACTACCTCTGGGAATGTTTGGGGTTATCAAAAAGTACTAGAGAATCATCAGACACCCTATGTAGATGATTCTATAGGAATGAGAAGTGTACTAATTGGTTCAAAAAACACTCACGAAAATTCAGCAGCAGTTCACAAACACAAACCAACACCAAAACCAGTAATTCTTCTTTATTACGATCTTGTACCTCAGCCTTTCGCCTTCAAAGGATCATAAATACAATGTGCTACCAACAGTATTTATACATAAAGATCATGTTGATTAGCACTAATTATTCTATTAATTCAATTCACTAATTCATCAATCAAGTCTTAAAGTGATCACATAGTATTTTTTGATATTTTTCTAAAATGCCTTCAAATCATATATTCAAGTGCACATAGTACATAGTATAAAATTTAATACAAAATAATATCAAACCATAATCAACAATTTTATCCTAAACAAAAATATTAACAATAATAATGTCTTATAATAATATTCATTATATTAATATTATTCATTAAATACTAATTGGTTCTCTGACAGAGTAGCTGATGCATGGAACAGACTACCAAATTACATTAAAGCAAGTACTAGTTTAGATATTTTTAAGAACAGCCTGGACACTTATTATGGGAACAAATGTTTTTTTTTTTACATTGGCAAGCTAAAAGGGCATTAATGCCCATGCTTTAAATATCTGTATGTATGTACAGTATGTATGTAAATAGTAAACTGGTTTGTCGTGTTGGCCATCCTTGACTGATAACGTTTTTTAGCTTCTGGGGAATTGGTTCTGAAGCTGTGTGATTTCTTAGTTCATTAAGCCTCGATGACAAAAAATTTCTGACTTCTATGACTTCAAAGTCTGCTGCTTCATTTTCATGCTGCTCTGTCATTTGTCTGGGTGCGTGTTGACAAAGTATCAGCAAGGTACAAGTGTTTGCCCTTTTGTAAACAGTATTGAAAATGTACTTTTGCAATTTTAACATCATAGTAACTGAGCTGGGGCTGTATGCATTGGCTTTTTCAAAGTTGTCACTGGTGGTTGGTGATCAGTCTCTATTTGGATAGGTCTGCCATAAACATAATCATTGAACTTCGAACATGCGAACACTACTGCCAAAAGTTCTTTCTCTGTTTGTGCATAATGGATCTCTGAGTTAAAGTTCTTGATGCATAGGCTACTGGTATGCCTTCTTGAAGACATGCTGCACCAAGGTTATACTTTGAAGTATCACAAGAAAGAGTTACAGGTTTGTGAACATCATAATATCTCAATGTGCGTGGACTGGCAATTTTCTGCTTCAAATATCAAATGCTTTTTGGTGTTGTTCCAACCAGGGCCAGTGTACATTTTTGCATGTCAGTTCATGTAACAGTGCAGAAAACTCACTCAAGTCTGGGATGAACTTTCCTAAATAGTTGACCATACCTAGAAAACATTATAAAGATGTGACATTTTCTGGAACTGGCATTTCCAGAACTGCTGTTTGCTTGGACGAATCTGGTTGTAAGCCAGAACTGGTAAACAAATGAACCACATAAGTAACTTCTTTCAGCTTGAATTTATATAGTATTCAGTTTAAGATTTACTTCATGTGCACAGTCTAGAACTTTCTTGACATTTCTGTCATGCTCATCTTCACCACTGCCTCCAACAATAATGTCGTCTACTATAATAGCACATAGATAACCAGAAAAAAATTTGTTCCATAGCACATTGAAAGACTTCACTGGCAGAGTTGATTCCAAATGGCATTCTTAAAAATCTGTATCTATCAAACAGTATACTGAATGTAGTTAACAATGAAGATTTGCAATACTCTGAAATTTGGCAAAAGGAGCTTTTTGCATCTAAGACTGAAAAAAAAGTGGAATTTGGCATGAGAGTGGCTATCTTTTCTACCGTATGCATCAGATGATGAGGACACTTAAGCACTTTGTTTAAGTCTCTTGGATCACTACATATTTGAATATCATCTGAGTTTTTCTTATGAGCTATGACCATGGAGGATGCCCATTCAGTCGGTTCTGCTACCGGAGTAAGGACACCTAAATGCACCATTTTGTCTAGTTCTGCCTTTATTTTACTCTGCATTGCTACTGGAATCTTCCTTGCTGGTCTGACAACTGGACTTACTTCATGGTTTAACTTCACGGGATATGTGAATGGAAGTTTACCAGTTTGTCTTTGAAAATATCAGAATATTCACAAAAAATATTCTGTGTGAAACTATCATTGTTACTTATATGGTGAACCTCTTTATTAAATGAAATCAGTCCAATTCTCAGACTGTCTTTGAGACTCAACAGTGACTGCATGTGTTTTTTGACTATGTAAAACTGCAAGTCATAGCTGCTTCCAGCAGAATGGCATGAAAGGACTACTGCACCATCAGTTTGAATCTCTTCACCACCATAAGCAACTAGTTTTGCACACTTTGCTGAATCAGGTTTCTCACCAGCTTTTACTCTAGCAAACATTTGTGCTGACATAACTTGCACTTAGATCCACTGTCTGCTTTACAAAATATTTCACTCTTTGCTGACATCTGATAGTCTACTGTATTAACTGTTTCATTGATCACAGAGACACCATCAACATAGAAAGTTTGCTCACAGCTCTAGAAGTTTGCTATAGTCTCTGTGTAATTTACTTGTTTCTTTGGATACTCTCTTTTAATGTAAGTCTGTGACACTTTAGACTTGCAAAACCTTTTGAAATGATTCCACTTTTTACATTTGTGACATTGCTGACCAAAAGCTAAACACTTTTCCTGTTTAGGTTCATGACTGCCTCAACAATTGTGACAGCAATGAGGTCGTGTGCCACAACCTTCAGTTTATATTTCTTTTCCATCTTAACTTTCTGCTGTACACTATCAAAGTTCACACTAGCAGATACTGCAAACATGCTTTTCTCATTTGTAAGCATATCCATATGCTTTTCTGTCATCTCATACATTTGGCAAATCTCAATGGCTTTGCTCAATGCCAACTCACTATCTCGAAGCAAAATCTTTCTCACTGTATCATTATTAACACCACATATACGACAGTCTTTTATCAGCTCATCTTTTAGATCACCAGATCTGTACGTTTTTGCTTTATTTCTTAAGTTGGTAATATATCCATCAGTAGTTTCGCCAGGCTTTTGACTTTTTATGTAAACCTTATGCCTTTCCATTGTAATATTCGTTTGAGGGTTACACATTTCTCTAAATTTACTTTTTAAGCACTCAAGATCTTTCCGTGTTTCAGCCTGTATCACAGTATGACTATTCTCCCCCTTCCCCTGCATACATGGCAGATGCATAAACAAATGAACATTCTCACTCAATAGTTTCTGAGCCAGCTAAATTGAGAAGTATAAAGGCTTTTGTATGTGTGCCTCTATTAGAAAATGCAGCCTGTATGAAAATATATTCTTGCTCAAACACTTGCCAGTTCTCAGCAATATTATTATGAAACACCAGCGGTTCAGGTCTGTGAAATCCCTCTGCCATAACAACAGTTTTCTTTTAAACATAAATATAGACCTAGTACTTGTAATTTTGCTCAAATACACAACAGTCTCTCTGAAAATGCTTTACTTTAACACTGTAAATATCTTGAACACGCCAGACATGTCAGACACTTCAAAAATCTTAGGTACTGCGAAAAAGTTGTACATTGTGAAAAAATTTGGACATTTTAGCCTTTTCAAATATTTTAAACACTTTGGAGATTATTTCAAACATCTTAATCATTATGTTGCTATTTCAGACATTTTGAATATCTCGGAAATTATTTTGAATGCTTTGAATGCTATTTGTTGACTGTAAATTATTTGAAACAAATTTAAGTACCTTTGAATATCTACTGACCTGTTTTCAAATTCACTCCTAGATATTGCTGCACTTTTAACTGCGTGCCTCATGGTTTGCATGCTGCTTCAACTTCGGATCCCATTCTGACACCATGTCGCATTTCTTATGTATTCAAATGAGACATTGAGGCACGGAATGCATTTACGTCGTTTATTATACAAATACACGTTTTGAGCTGTAATTTGTACATACACTTCAAACTTGATATGCTTACTGACTGACTCATTAATTCTAACACACTTACATGTGCATCTCCATTCAAGCTAGCACTCAGGCTGGATGACTACAGAAAATGGCACTGATCTCGCACGTGCTCAATAACTTATATGCACATGCTATCTAGCTACAGTGGCTGACTAGGTTCAATATATACACTGATCTAGAATAACCAGTATTAGACTTCCTACATTAAATCCTTCACTTTGCAGATATTCCATAACTTCAGCTTCTATTTGCTTAACTTCCACTTTACAAATACCCATTCTACATTCCCCCTTTGTGATCTTGTTTTTTTTATTATGAAATTTTCCATATCTGGGTGCTTTTGCCTATGTTTCTCTTAAAATGTCTTTGGATTTCCTTTTTTTATATTGCTTAGTTTGTTTCTTCCTTTGCATAAATATTGCACCGTGTTAAATTTCTCTTTTTTTTCCATGTCCATGTAACATTTTTATACCTTTCAAAAATCTCTAGATTTTGTTCTTTATACTTTCACACTTCCTCGGTCAGTTCTTTTTCCGAATGGCCCAAGGTTTCTTGGTCTATATAATCTTTCTCTTGAATCTGTCGTATTAATAAACACAAATTTGCATTTGAAACTTTTGACAGTTTTTCTTGTGCAAGTATTTTTCTTTCCTCTAATTTTTCTCTTAATTTTTTGTATATCTTCTATCTGGAAATTCTGGGCTCCTTGCATAATAGTAACAATATATAATTTCTTTCTTATCTTCAGTCATCCACTCTATCATCATTATGGCTCTTTTTTAGCCTGTCAATTTTTTGTGGACTACTACTTCCTTCTACAATTGGGAGGGGGGCATCCTCCCCTTGAGCCTGGTCTAATCCCATTGTAGGAGTGTTTCTGTGTCTGAGGATTCTGCACTGTCACTTTTCCAGTCCTGTGACCAGTTAGTCTACCAGGGTTGGGTGCATTTTTTATCCAGGGACTTGTGGAACCAGTTGTCTTTTTTATTTTTAACCTACTTCTCTCCATGATATATGCTATATAAAATACAGTCTTTAAATCAGTTTCATCTTGGTGAGATTTTTTTTGTAAAAAAACAGGGTCCACCTCATGAAGGTACTCATCAGGACTTGAGGATGAATTTAATTCCAGCAATACTACTCCTCTCCTTTGCTTGTTGATTCTCCCATTTGGACCCATTCTCATCTCTCCATTTCTGCAGTTGCAGTGAGGGGACAGTAATTTTACTCAAGCTGCATCATTTTCATTCTTGATTATATAAGTGCAGAGGTTACACTTTCTATCCCCATCACTGCAGGGGGAATTTTGGTGGCTGTGCTCCAACAGACAACACTGTGTAGTATTTTATTCAGAAAGTAATCTTCTGCTGAGGAGACTAATTCAACATTACTTTCACTGAGTTAAGTGTCATTGAAGCAAGACTTGAATCTCATTTTGATGAAATGACTTACAGCCATTCCTCCTACATACCTTATCAGTACAAACAGAATGAAGGTAGCCTAGGAAGTGACCATATGAAATGTCAGGACCCACTAGAGTGAATCCTGAAATACAGACTGAATGGCCGAAAGAACGGACTTGTAAGCTTAACTTCTAGATGGCATTTCTTGGAATGTTCCCTTTACTCTGAGGCAATGCAATCTCAGAGTTGGTATATATATATATATATATATATATATATATATATATATATATATATATATATATATGTGTGTGTGTGTGTGTGTGTGTGTGTGTGTGTGTGTGTGTTCAAGGTATGTGGGTGGTGCATGGGCGACCCCCAACCCCCCGCAAAAAGAAGTTTAAAGGAGAAGAGCGATTTTCAAAATTTGCTCTTCTCCTGTGTATTTGGTGTTTTGTTCACCTTGGTGGCACTCAGCATTTCGAGTGCTGACATTTCAATAGAGAGCTGGTTTAGAAAGGGACAAAATTGGTACAGGAAAAAGACACTGTCAGTGACTTTTAGGAAGTCTTAGTATAATCCAATTAGGCAGAAGAAAAAAACTTAGGGAGGCTTTAGGGGGATATATCGATAGCAGAATTGTTCTTGATAAGATGTAAAGGATTACAAAGTCAAAAGAACCCACAATGTACCTCTGGTCAGATGCCTTGTGGGAAAGATGCATAAAGTTAGTCTCAGTGGTTAAAATGCATGTTGCTTTCTAAAACTACACTTCTGATAGTATTGTTATACCCTACACTTGGAGAATCAGTAAGGAAGTTGAAAAGCCGACAGCAGTTTTCTTCAGTACTTTCTAAAGGAAAGAAGAATGAAGGTTGGTTCAAACGGATAATCCTGACTCCAGTATTTTTCCTCTACTCTGAGAGCTGATTCAGTATGCCATTTTAAATAAGACAGTAAGGTGAAACAGGATAGACCACAGTGTCAAAAGAGGAGGTTTGGGATCAGTAAATCTTCAGCAAAGCAAAACTTGCAAAAAGTTATTAGCATCTGATATGGATGTCTGTTTAAAATGGAAACGTGGTAGCATTAATGAACTAGCATAACAGCAGTCTTTAGGAAAAGTCTTGGTAAGCATTTATCAAAAAATAAGGAGAGCTGAAGCTACTTGTTAAGTTAAGGAGACCCACTATTAACGTGACATGAGAACAGCAATGACCTGGCATGAAAAATAATCTTTGCTCTTGTTTTCTCAAACACACAGAAAATGACACGCACTATATCTCTTTTGGTGGATCTCAGTATGACTTTTAGTTTTGTCATATCCCCTCTTGTTGAAGGGGGTCAAAGTTTATGAAATAAGTACTTTAGCCTTGAAATGTTTTTTTCCACTTATTAAGACAAATGTTCTGTTAGAATTCATGTAAATGGTATATTATGCAATTCATTTAAATTATTTAGAGGAGTTTAACAGAAGTCTATTTTATGACCATTTTTATTCCATCTTTGTAAATAAGGGACTTGTGGTTAACACATGGCAAAATATAGCATGCCACTTGGATGACATGACCATTGTTAGGTCTGATCATTCTGCAGAAACCATTAAAATTAAACTTCAGAAAAATCTCACCACTCTCTTATCCTGGGAAAAGCAGCATTTAATAAATATTAGCAAAACAAAGGTCTGCTTATTTTCCACTGTAGCCAGAACCTTACTAGTTCAGTTCAGCTGTTCTACCATGTCAACCTGTGGTGCTGCACTGGAACCAGCAAAGCCATTTACGTCTCTAGATATAATGCTTGATACCGCTCTCACCTTTAATATTTATGGTAACACCCAAGACAACATGTCCTTAGTGCTTAAAGAGTGCTACAGAACCCAAGGTTACTCACTAAAGAAGCTTGCTTCACTCAGGCTGTGTTTTCTTACATTTATTGAGATATCATATCCATCTTCTTGCTCATTCTTATAACAATAGGCCAGAACTGCAAATGTTATTGAACACAGTCTGTCAAATTATGACTCAGGCTCACAAAAGAGAGCTTCTCTGTTTACTCTTGCCTACATACCTGCTACAGCCATTTATAAAATCCTTACCACTGTCTATCACTAAAGCCCATGCTATCTGCACAGTTTCTTTCAATAATTATCCACTCTAACTGCAAAACACAAATGCTGGCAAAAATCCGTTTGCCTTTGTTGCCCTCAAGATCTGACAGAATATCTTCCATAAGATTTACTCCCCTCCAAACTTCTCTTTTAAAATGATTCTTACGAATTACCATGCACAGATGGCTGGCTGCCATGACCTTTAGGATATCACCTAACTGCAACTTTTCTTCCTTTTGTTAATAATCCTACCCATAGCACTTGCTACCATGATTGAACTTAGCATCAACTCAACAGTTTAATATATTTTGGCCTTAGATACCTTTTAGATCCAAACGTGTTGACCATCTAATCTTCACATCTCAGTATTAAGCACATTAATTCCTCTATGCTATAACCACCACTGAGATGAAAGCTGACTGAAAATGCTATAACCCAGGCAGCCATGGAGGTGGCTTGTGCCTTAGCTGGTATAGTGGCAATGATGGTATTTCTAAAGGGCTTCCCTATACCTTGTCAATCATAAGGTGGATGAAGTTATCTGGTCAAGTTCATTTCAGGGAAGACATGCAATAGATTACTATTTTCTACAAGAAATCACAACCGGTACAGTTTCTAAATGTGCACTAACAGTGATGCTTTTCTTTTTGGAAATGTTTCCCTTCTTCATGTTATTGTAACCATGGAGTCAGAATATACATATATATGTATGTATATATATATATATATATATATATATATATATATATATATATATATATATATATATATATATATAGATATATATATACTTTTTAGGAGGTATAAGGATCTTGCCCCCTCTCCCCACCTGAGGGTGCAAGGAGGCTTGCGTCACTGCAAAATGTTCTTTATTTTTTTGTTTTTCAGTCATTTTTGTCCACTTGAAACCTTACTGAGATGTAACAGAGGAGTCACAGCAGAAACATTCTAATAAGGATGCAACCCTACCCCTGGTGGCTGACACAAGCACATTTATCTCCTCAGGGCATCCCATACATGTGAATGTTTCCACCAGCATACTAATGAGGGTTATCATGAGCAGCTTGGGCTCAACAATTCCATGTTCTTGATCCTGGCCATTTTGTTGCTGCTGAAGCCTCCTCTTGTGTGGTGGTGATGTGCTGACCGGAGGCTATCTTTACCTCTCCCTCCCAGTAAGTATGGGTGAGCCAATGTCAGTCTCTAAATTCCAGCCTCCCCTGCCTTTCTCTTTCAATACCTGAGACATTAGTCAAACTCAGGTCATCTGAGTCATAGTCAGGGCTTTATCCCTCTATGCCATAGAGCTGGTTTACATCTTAATATGTTTAAGCAAGAAGTGTACGACTTATAAATTAATTCTTTACTTAAGTCCAAATGGTGATCTGTACTAGGACGTCTCATTTGTTATCTTTTATCATTTTTATTTTTACTGCATTATTCCTTTAGTGTAGTTCTTACTAGTAGAGTTATTTTTCAGACAAGTGCTTGTATTCACTACCATGTTATCTTATCTTATATTGAAGAACTTCCAAGAGATATTTTGTGCAAGCTCTGTTTTACATAATTATTATGCTTGCATAGGACTTTTCCTAGTGTATCCTTTGCTGTAGTTGCTAAATATCCAAAAAAATGCAGCTAGTTTTTAAGTAGCTTGTATTTTTAATTATATTATTTTTTTTTTGCAGAATATCTTTCTGTAATTTTAGGTTTGTTTAACTAAGTCTTGGCTGAAAGGGCCCTTGTGATCCAGTTCCTCTAACTGTCTTTCGGCTTTTCCCGGTTAGGGGTCACCACAGCGGAACTCCGGTCCGCTAATGATTGGCAGTAGATTTTTACATGCTGGCTTGCCGGGCCTAACGCACAACCTTCAACGAAGGAACGCCCATTCACGCATGTCGACACAGAAGATGCTCTAACTGAGAATCGAACGTGCAACATCTAACTGTGAGGCGACAACGCTACCACAGCACCACTACCGCAGTACTACCTGCTCAAAATAAAATAAATAAAAGTGATGGTACTGTAAATGGTGTAGAACTTTTGAATGCAGCTTGGTGCTTTCTTGTAGCATTGGAAGCTGGGCTGGTGAGTATACAGTAGGATATGCTACCTTTCTTGTTGGTGTTAAAATGCCTGCTCTCAGATATGAAAGCATACAAAATGATTTCAAGCCAGACACATGATAAGCCTTTCATGAATGAAAAAGCTGAATGGTGGTATATGTAAGTCTGAATGCTTGCGGCCACCATACGTGGTTAATTAGGGCTTTACTGTAAGTGTAATATTGAACTTTTTATTTAGCTGTAGACTACAGGCAGACCTTGACTTGTATAAACTGAAGGAAGTAAATTAAATGTATTTGATTTTTAGGAATATCCACTGAATTCAGACAGTTTGTAGAGGTGCTTATCAGTATGACAAGACCCCAAAATTATTTTAGCTGAGCCTGACAGTGTCCAGACTCTGATTCAAAATAAAAATGTCCCTGAGTCTGCATATTTAGTATTTTGTTATAATTTAAGTAATAGTGAATTCCTCACAACTGTAAAGCCTTAAGTATTCAGAGATTTCATGGCACCTGGGAATATCCCTTCCCACAGGAGTCAAAGCATTATTGATAGCAATAGTTTGTGATTTTTTCCAACATAAGTCAGATAGTAGTCTATCAGTTCTCATAAAATTACCACTTCATAAGCCCATCCTCTAACATTTCTGTATATCTTTCAATATAATGAACCAAAACCTATTCATAACATGTATACCTCCACAAGGCATTTGCTCAAGAATCCTTGAAAAGCCAAAAATAATTGGGGGAGTTAAAAGCTCAAAACTGATGACAGTTTTCAACCATTACTGTAACTCACTTGAAAAGTTAGAATAACACATTTTACACCAACACACATTTTCCGAACAATAAGGGTCTATATTAGAACATCACTTACCTGAACCCGACCCGTAACTTTCCATCACAGTGCTGAAAATATCAAAGCTACAGAAAACCAAATTTTTTCCTAGGGAAAGAATTTGGTTGTCCGTTTCTGTTGCTTCGGTATTTTCAGCACTGTGGTGGAAAGTTACGGGTCAGGTTCAGGTAAGTGAGTGATTCAGCGCGGGTTAGGTTAGGTTAGTTAGGGTCAGGGTAAGGGTTAGGAATGTGTGCGATTGTGTGGACGTGAGGGTGAGGGCGGGGTAAATGAGTTAGGGTTAGGGCGCGGGTGAGGTGAGTGTGCGATAATGATGGACCTTAGGGTTAGGGTTTGGGTTAAGGTAAGTGGATAGTTAGTGTTGTATGTATAGTTTAGTGTAGGGTTAGGTGTAAGATTTTAGGTGTATGTGTGTGGATTGCTGTTTGTTTGGTGTGCTTGTGTTGTGCGTATGTGTTTTGGAACAGCACATTTTTTCCCTAGGAAAAAATTTGCTGTTCTGTATGTTCGATGTTTTAAACTTTCGCTGAATAGGGGTCGATATTAGAACATTCGAAGTTTTGAAACTTTGATGTTCTAATATAGATCCAATAATAAGAAGTATCAAACTGTAATGTCTGACATTAGTAACTATAATCTTCAGTGATTTACAATAAAATCAAAAACTTTATGAAGATTAGGTAAAAATATGGGGCAAAATCAGCAGCATTCTACAAAATTCTGGACAGCTGAAAGATATGATACCATGACAACTCTTGCCATTACACATGGTCACATAGTCGGTCTTCTTGATGTAAGTGTATTAATTTTAGTTATTTGTCACCTTCAAGCATCTGAAATGCTCATAAGGGCTGTAGATGGACTGATACACAAGATGGATGGAGGGGAAAGAAGAATATTGAATATTCCTGTGGTGAGCTACTACTGGTCAGAGGCAAAATGTCACAAAATATTGTGCAGTCACACTGTGAATAACATCACTGGCACTATATTTTTCTGCCCTGTAGAATATTTTGCCTGGCTTCATGACAGAAGGTCATAAATGTTGCCATCTACAAGTAAAATGATGATGGCATCCTGTATATAAAATATTTTACTTGGCACGAGTCATAGTTTAATTGCATTATACTTCTGTTTCAGTATCATTCAGTATAAATCATATTTTTCAGTAGATTTACGTTAATATGTCATGGTTTACCAAACATATTGTAGTGTATGTGACAGTAAAGCTGCAAGTGATACGAACTATATTTCACATTTCAGTTTGGTGATGTTAAAGAAAAGTCCATAAGATAACCATTTGAAATATTGGAACTGGGAATGCTAAGACTGAATGACCAAAAATCTATTCTTACATTATTACGTCCAAGATTGCCATTTCTCAGAATATTCCCTTTTCTTTTTGTTGTGGCAATCTTGGATTTGGCAGATATAGTTTTGGGTGGGGGTTGGGAGCCTTGGTATTCTTTTCTAGTGCATTCCCAGTCTTTTTATTTGGTGTTTCGTGCCATGGCATTGTAAGTTCCACTTTGTCCTATATACATCCTTTGTTATGACTTGGTTCCCTACCGAAATGTCAGGACACAGTGGAATTTACAATACTGTGTCCTGAAATATCAGAAAGACAGACTGTCAGAAATTATTACAAATTATGTTTTAAGTTTCATTGGATAGTATTTTGCATTTTCCATGTTATGGAGCAGTTATGTTCTCTGAAATGTGTGACTTCATAATGTATTATCAAATGTGTGAAAAAAATGCTTTTTATAGAATAACACTTAGGGGCATTTAATGGACACTTTAATATAAGGAAGCTATGAGATAAAAAGACAGACTGCAAGAACGTTTTCTACATGTATATTCTTCTAATAGATGCTATGATTATTTATTCAGTCAATTAATTACTCTCATCTGATGAGAGCTGCAGCTTCTAGAAATCCTATTATACAATTATCTGCATTTAATCACGTAAAATTATACTCTCCTAAATGATGACAGGATTTCCAGAAGATACAACTCCCATCAAATATTGGAAATTGTGAACTTAAATAATCAAATTAAGGCAGAAATTAAGTCATAGTTGTACAACTTTGTAAATACCATTCGCAGTAAGATTCTTCTGATAATTTTATGATCCATATATTTCATTGTGTACACTGGTTTCTGCAACACTGAACCTGCGTGGCGCAGGTGTTCTTTCAATAGATCGTTACGTGTTTGTTAACTTTGCTGTACTGCCTCAGGTTCGGATCATAGCTGAAAAGCGTCCCCTGATCTAGTTCACTTACTCCATTACTAAATTAATAACTATATCAGTAGATTCACATGATGTGTTTTCTTTGTCTTAACTACTTTTGTGAAAATAAATCACTTTTAAAAATCATTTCCAAGTTTTATTTTTACTTTTACATTTTGGTACCCTTTGTATGTTTATAGTATGTTCTTTGACAGCTTGACTGCTATCATACTTGTCAATCTAGCTTCACAGAAATGCTTGCTATGAGTGCAACAGGTATGAAACATTTGTTACATGTGAACAGATATGTGAAAGGCAATGAAAAAACAATTGTAACGTGTCCTCAGATCTGGAATGTCTGTGGTGTACAGACTGTTAGAAATTATTACAAATTATTTCACTGGGTAGTATGGAACATTTTCCATGTTATGGAGTAGTTTTAAACACTAAAATGTGTGACTTAGTGTACTATCAAATGTGTGACAGGTGAGGTGTACGGCTTTTGTAGAACAACGCTCAGGGGTATGTAATGGACGCTTTAGTAGAAGGCAGTTACGAGATAAAAGGAGACTGCAAGGGACATTTTCTTCTGCATGTATATTCTTCTAATAGTTGTTACAATTATTTACTCAGTCAGTTAATTACACTCATTAATTTGCAGCTTGGGAAAATATTCATCCCAGCTGGTTTTGGGGTTAAGCCTGATGCAGCTCTGCCTACAATCTGTTCCTCTAAGGACACAAAGCCTCTTTGTTTCAAGCTTCAGCTATTATTGAATCTCAATAGAGAGCCAAAGATTTACGTAAATTAGTACTTTGCATTAAGAAATGATTCATCCCAGAAGGTCAGAATTTTCAGACACTACAATGTGGATCTCAACATAACAAAGCAAAGCCTATTTGTAACATACAGTCTTTTCAAAGATACTACACGGATAAAAAAAACAATAGAATTATAAATGCAAACAGACACTACACAGTATGTGTATCTATACCTGGAGGTTTACTCAAAAAGACAAACATACACACACACACACACACACACACACACACACACACACACACACACACACACACACACACACAAGCTCAAACATACATGCTCAGACTATGCACGCACACACAAGCAAAATGAATGTAATAATTTGAATAGTGTATGTGTTCTCTATGCTGCAGATTTTTATTTGTTTGTTAATTAGGTAAACACGCAAGACACAGGTAGTCTTTTCAGAGGTGAACCAGTAACACTGTCTGCCGAGTGTCATACAGTAGACAAATTGTGGCAGAGGGAATTAAACCTGTGACTACAGCATTAAACCTGTTAGCAGCTCACAAATCTGTGAGACACTATTTCTGATGGTGATGGAATATGTACTTACTTATTTGTGGATTTCTTTAGTTATTTGTTAACGAGGTAAGTGGACTCATCAGAGAATTGTTTTAGCCATAACTCAGGGCGCAAGACAGTCACCATAATACATATGACATTAATACTCAACATAAAATTATATACAGTATTTTACAACATGTACAGTGGGAGAAAATGTCAGCAAGCTTCCATAGGACAATTTGACACATGTTAATTGACATATGCTATTCATTTTCATACCACTATACCAAAAGCATTTACATTCAGCAAATGCACTCAAAATTTCAGTCAAGTTCTGTTTAAGTACAGCAGAAGCATATTGGTCCAGAGCATGCTTCCAAGTTTGGAGAAGGTTCATGCAGCAGCTGGAAGGGTGAAAACAGGATGAGTTATTGTCATTGCACTATTTTGTCTTGTTATTAAGAGGAAAGAAGCAGAGCTAGTTCTGAGCTAACTACCAAGGAGATGATGGCATTCGCTATGTGACAGATTACAGACTGGAGAAAAGCAGAGCTAGTTCTGAGCTAACTACCAAGGAGATGATGGCATTCGCTATGTAACAGATTACAGACTGGAGAAAAGCAGAGCTAGTTCTGAGCTAACTACCAAGGAGATGATGGCATTCGCTATGTAACAGATTACAGACTGGAGAAAAGCAGAACTAGTTCTGAGCTAACTACCAAGGAGATGATGGCATTCGCTATGTAACAGATTACAGACTGGAGAAAAGCAGAGCTAGTTCTGAGCTAACTACCAAGGAGATGATGGCATTCGCTATGTAACAGATTACAGACTTGAGAAAAGCAGAGCTAGTTCTGAGCTAACTACCAAGGAGATGATGGCATTCGCTATGTAACAGATTACAGACTTGAGAAAAGCAGAGCTAGTTCTGAGCTAACTACCAAGGAGATGATGGCATTCACTATGTAACAGATTACAGACTGGAGAAAAGCAGAGCTAGTTCTGAGCTAACTACCAAGGAGATGATGGCATTCGTTATGTAACAGATTACAGACTGGAGAAAAGCAGAGCTAGTTCTGAGCTAACTACCAAGGAGATGATGGCATTCGCTATGTAAGATTACAGACTGGAGAAAAGCAGAGCTAGTTCTGAGCTAACTACCAAGGAGATGATGTCATTCTCTATGTAACAGATTACAGACTGGAGAAAAGCAGAGCTAGTTCTAAGCTAACTACCAAGGAGATGATGGCATTCGCTGTGTAACAGATTACAGACTGGAGAAAAGCAGAGCTAGTTCTGAGCTAACTACCAAGGAGATAACAGTATTAACTATGTAACAGATTATGGACTGTAACAAGAAGGTATAGTTTTTGGGTAACTGTCAAAAGGCTGTTGCACTTTGATGTAACAAATTGCTACTTTTTGATACTAGTCAAAGTCAGAAGTATGCTGTCATTGCTTGCAATAACCTGCAAGTACTTGGTGTTTAATTGGTGACCCTAGGTATAAATATGTGAGCCATAAGCAGTCAGGGGAAATAATACCTTTTGGTCTATAGATTATCTGGCTTCCAGTTTGGGGGATCTTGTAATATCATATGCTGTCTTTATCTCTGCAGAGACTTTCTTACACACTTAATAAATATGAAAAGAAAATAGTAGCTAAATAAACTCCATACATTTATTATGCATCATTTGAGAGATTAAGGTATTTTTTTAAACAGCTTTATTAAATTATCACTTAAGACAAAGGTAAACATATATTACTAGAAAAGAAAACAAGCCATGTTAATAGAAAAAAATCAAACAAGCCATATTAACATTATTTTCATTTTACATGCATTATATATCACATATCTTTTCTTTCTTTATAACTACCATCGGTCCAGCATTACATAATTTACTCAACTCCTGCCTTCACTTAAACTTCGATGGTTCATTTGAACATTATTCTGCATGTATTATACCCACAACCTCCTTTATTTCTGTGTAATTTGCTCCTTCACTTTTCTAAAGATCTCTCTTTCTTTTGTTTCCTTTATAATATTCAGTACTTCAAATACAGTTGGTTGAGACTCTGATTTCCATTTTCTAGTAACTGAATTTTTGGCAGCAAACTTATTAAACTTAACAAGGCCTTACTATGGCTATGTAATTCAGATCTTATGTCCGAACTCAAAAAAATAATTTCCTTAGTTACAGCCATTTGCTCACCCAATATTTTTGACAGAGTACTCTGTAAGGAACTTTTAAAATCTGCCAACTCATCCCACTCCCAAAACATATGTTTCCAGTTACCTCTTTCTTCTACATCACACCTCCAAAATTTGCTATCTATGTGAGGTAAAATTCTCTGAAGTCTGCTTGTGGTATAAAAATACCTATATAAACATTTCCAAGCAAAGATCCTAAACCTTCTGGACTTTGTTGCATACCTGGGAAGCGCATATATATATATATATATATATATATATATATATATATATATATATATATATGTATATATGTGTGTGTATATGTCCACCCATTGGTCTATTGTAAATTACTTTTCCAGTCTCTTTTCCCAAGCTTTTCTAACCTCTTTGGTTGATTCTTATAGTTATCATACAATATTTTATATGGCATACTAATTATCCCTTTTTAAAAGCCGCTTTTAATCTAGATTTAGCTAAAAAAATTACCAGAACAGGTCTTTCACTATGGATTCCACTATCCATTTCTCTCTGCCTATACTCTGATGTCAATCCCTGGTAAGGAAGGCACTCTCTAGCCTGCAGTCCAGATGTCTTCTTGGCCTCATCCCACTCTATTATCCTTTCCTCTCTAGTTATTTTCTCCCAATACATTAGTTCATTTTCCAGTTTTCTTCAGTAAATGCCAGCTCCCTCTTGCCTATTTTCTGTACCCTTATTTACAGTCATCCTCATTGGGAACATTTCCTTTCTCCATTCTTGTGTTGCCTTAGTTCTTAGAATATTTTCTGCTATTTTATGAATATAATATTCAGCATGTTTTTTTTACTATTCTTCTTAAACATCTGCATCCAAAATGTCACTCTCGCCTTATTTATTAAACTCCCCCACTTCATCATCTCTTGAATTATAACTTCCTGCTTGTGTTTATATATATATATATATATATATATATATATATATATATATATATATATATATATGAGCCTTAAATGTGTAGCTCTAAAATATTCCTTCAAATCAGGTAACTTTGTTCTAGTAAAAGGATCAACTTATTCCACTTAACTTTTGCCCTCTTCCCTCTCAGATAAATTCTTTCAGCTCTTTTTTAATTATTGTCCACAATTTTTCTTGTGGTTGATAAAAAATGCCTGACTTATACCCCTCCTAACAAATATACCCCCCTCTCAGTTGAGATGCACATGCTTCAAAGGGACGCAATTGGGGTAGGTTGTGTGGCTAGGCTTATAAAGGCCATCGTGGTCATTAGCCTAGTATATACCTATGAACCTATACAACTAAAGTGACTGAAAACATTTTCACTGCTTGTATGTTACTATCCATATTCATAAACAAGAGCTTCCAGTTTCTCAGTTTTTATATTATTTTTTTTTTGTTTAGTCTCTTTCCACACATTAGCTGCCATAACAGACGTCTTTTTAATCCATGCTCCTAAATATTTAATTTTATTTTGCCCACATAAATATGGGTATTGCTGTACCAAACTTTTGTGTGGGTACATAATTTACAGCTATATCATTTGTTTTATTTTCATTTATTTTATATCATTATAAGTTCGGAGACTATCTCAAAATGTTCCACAACACTGAGCTGTCCTTTTCTGGAATGATCAGGGAAAAAATAATATCATCTGCAAATAAAGTCAACTTTTCTTGATTACCATACTGATTATATCCTTGAATTTCTGAGTCCCTTATTTTCTTTGTCAATGGATCTAAATATAAAGCAAATAACAAAGGGGAAAGAAGACACCCCTCCCTGATTCCTCTAGTCAAAAACAATGTAAACTTTTTTCTTTAGTCTTTTAGAGCATTTTTTCATCTTCTTTTAATTCCTTCCTTGGGTACACCAATTTTAATATCTTCTTGTTCGTAATTATATTTCTATTCCCATCTAAGATAGCATCCATCTTCCTTCTGTCATTTTTACTCATTTTCCTAAATAAGGGGAAACCTCCCCATTCTTTCCTTTCAGAAAGAATCTTTGCTTATATAACATCATTTTTAATTTTTTTCTCTGTTCTTTTCATATATCTGTTTTCTATTTCTCTTATTTTGTTACACCCTTTTACTATTTCTTTCTCACAATTCCATAAAATTTCTTGATATTTCACCTTTTTTTATTTTTTTCCACTTCTAAGTAAATTTTATACTACGGCTTAGATACTACTCACCACTTTGTCCAGTTTTTATAAGATGGTTTTGTTGTCATATGAATGTTTCCACAATATTTCTTTCTCTCTTATCACTTCTTCCTCCTTTTTAAACTTTGCATTTTAATCTCTTTATTCCTTTTCTATCCTTTATTATTTTGCTGTCTTCCCCTATTCTAGCTCATACTGCTCTATTATCTGAAAATTCTGCCATCTTTACCCCCATTATTTCTTTTATGTCTTTAGAATAAATTATATAATCAATTTTAGGCTTAACAATTGTCCTTTTATATGTCTATTTTCTATTCCTACTTTGGAATATTCACATTTTACTAAACCCCTTAACATCTTAATATCCTGTGTTATTTTCCCCTTTTCTTTCTTCAGGTAAGAGATAATAGCTCATAGCATCACTATTGGCATATTTACTAATGCAATTTTTTTTTACTTCTTCAAAAAACATTTTTTTCTCCATCATATTAGTATATGCATAAATCATTATTAATCTTATATATATTTTGTCCCATTCTTATATCATACCCTTCCTGGTACTGCTATTTTTACATCTAAAATTCCTATTTTTTTTTTTCATTTTTCATAAGAATTCCTATTCTAGAACATCTTGTTTCTACTGACCAAAGAATATGGTCTGACTATGGTCTGACAAAATTGGATGTATTCCTTTCCCTTTTTCTTCATCTTTGTTACATCTGGTATCTAGCAAGCCATTACACCACCACTAAACCTCTTATATCATTTCTAATGCTATTTTATTTAACGCCAAAATTCCCACATTATACTTGTTCCTTTTTGTAACTGTTTTACTTCTAGGCTCTATGTTTTCCTTTCCTTTTCCTAAGTCTTTCACCAACTGATTTTTCATTATCTTGTTCTTGTTCCTCTCCTTTCCCAATTTCTCCCTTTTCTTCCTATTCACGTTCTAAAATTGCAAATCTCTTCTCTTACTGTGTATCAGTAAACTTACTTTGAACTATTATTTCTTCTCTAAATACCTATTCATTGCTTAACATTTCTTTAGTATTCCCCTCCCTATACCACTTTCTCTTTCAGAGTTTTCTGTAATAATATTTTCTACTATTTGCCTTTTTCTTAGCTTTCCTCTTCGTCTACTCTTTCCTTTTCTGATATGGGACATTCAAACCAGAAGTGCCTGATTTCTTTACATTTTCTACAAAAAGACTTACAGTTTTTTGTTGTATGTCCCCTCTACCTGTATTGGCCACAAGTTCATTTGTTATAGTCTTGTACTAAATGATTTTCATCCCCACAGAAATAACATGCTTTGGGTTGACCCCAGTACTTACCAGAGCCTTTCTTACCATTCACAATTATTGTATTTGAAATATTTTGAATTTTCACATCCTTCACATCCATTGTTGCCCACACTTCCCAACCCCCAGTCCATACATTTCTTTCATCACACACACACACACACACACATATATATATATATATATATATATATATATATATATATTTATTATTTCAAGTATTTTACTACACATGGTGAAAGAAAAAAAAAGTTTTATCTCATATTCAGCAATTTCTGAAGTCCTAAACTGCATATTTATTTTCATTTTTAGTTGTAGTCCCAAGCTCTGAAATAAATAACCTTTCCATGGTGATACTGCATTACCTTTTTCAGTCTCAGTCATACATTTTCCCAGTAAGTTAAAACTGTCAAATATCACTTCACAAAGATTTCAGCCCTCAAATTAATTAATGTTCTTATGCCTTTAACATGAAATCCCAGTGGCAAAATAATACTCTCCATAATGTCATGCCTGTTCACACTGTCATTATTTTTACTTTTAATTCTTACTTCTGGTTGTTTTCTTTAATGCTGTTGAGAAACTATAACTGTTTGTCCCTTCTGAGTTCCTTCTTTCATTCTTCCTTGCTTGCTGCATCTGTATAATTTCTTTCTTGTAACTAAAAACCCTGTTGCAGAAGTAAACCTGATAGCTTGATTAGTATATTTATAAAGTATTTGGGTATTACCTGGGGTGCATATGGTACCTGTTGATGCATGTTATTGTAATTAGTGTCCCATATCAATAGTATGATCTTGAAGATACCAGTGGAGTAGATCTGGGCCATAGACATGGCAAAGAATAAGGATTCTGTGGCAGCAGCGAGCTTTGTCACTAGTAAGAAATGCAAAAGGTGTAGAGGAACATCAGGTTCTGTGTTGTTGTGATGCACTCATATACATTTTGAAGACCAGTGCACAATTCACTATAGAGAATGATGTTAAGATATTTAAAGGAGTCAGGGAGTAAGGTGAAGACAAGGTCAGAGAAGAGCTGCAGGCATGATGTTTAGAAAAATGAGGCAAAGAAGTTTCCATCTAGCTTTGCACTTCATGATAGCCTTTGGTCGTTAAGCCTGAAAGGATACTCTAGATTGCCCCAGATTTTAAGACATTGGATATAATTTGCACTGTTATGATTTTTTTTTTTCATCAGCTAGCCCAAAGATTAAAACAGAGGTACAATATCAAGATTTCAGAAACACCAGTGATAGGACTTAGTCACAAATAAAGAGAGCAACATCTCTGAAAGCAATGAACTTGGAGAAATAATAAGCGCTCTATCAACCCACATGCATTGTCAAGTTTAATGTAAATTGCAAACATAATCAGTGAGTATTTGTCCTTTAATATTCTCATTACTGCATCTTAGTATGTTCATTTGTATCATTGACTGAGACTTTTGCTAAAAGGTAACCTATGAGTTAGTACGCACTCATGGTTATAAAACAAAAGCAGAAGCAAATAAATAAAGCACAAGTGTCGTGACAGAGAGTTAGACCATGAACAGCAAACATAGTCTGCCATTTTAATGAGCTGACGTGCTCTTTGCATGTGACTGACTCAGGAGAAGGACAGATGAGTGTACTGTTGCTATGGTAAAAAGTTAATAGCATTTTTCTTATTGTGTATGAATTGTATTAAGCTTCAAGCTTCAGTAATTCTTTCAACAACTAACTGCATGCTTTATCTATTTGCATGTGGTGAGACACTTTCCCTGATATAGAGTTCATCACTTCCCAGCAAATTAGTTTAAAGATCTAAAGTAAGGGGACTATATCATGCAACTATATCAAATAATGGAGGGCTCACAGACAACTAACAGCTAGTATTAGAAACTGTAGGGGATTCAGTGTCAAGCAAAAAAGGATGACACACATTGATTGCACCATTCAACTGATGATAGAGTTATGTCCTGGAACTAGGAACTGGAATATGGTCTGTTTCTGAAGAACGCATACTCAGAATTGTTATGAACCACAAAATACTGCATAAGAGATCCCCAACAAGGTTAAGTGCTGTGCAGTACATAACATATGACACCAGATGACAACAGTGCCAAAGTGCTCATAACAGCAATAGCATACACATTGTAGGGCATCTTCACTGGCCATCCTACATGGCAGTGATAATAGCATTCACATATCCTCTATGCCACTCATTGGCATCATCAAGGGGTGCTGATCAAGACACCTAGTTAACATTGTGTGTCTTCATCAGTGTAGTGGTACATCAGCAGTTTCATCTCACAAACTTGGTATCATGCTGTTGTCAGTTGATTTATTGGATTCAGTTGCCATCCATATCAATTGTACAAGTGCCGGATGCTTAATGCAGGTATAATCTGTCATGGCCTGTACAGCACCAACCTAGTTAACAAATGCAAATAAATAAGAATGAATGATGAGCCTTACAGGTACTTTTGCAAACCATTCTAAATAGTAGTAGATGATTTAAGCAAACAGTCAGAACCAACTGACTAAATTGCCACCCACATTCTGCAGGGGACACAGGATGCCTGCCCTCAACGTTACGCTGCAGCAGTCATTAAATGCTTGTGCTGGTCATTCACCCACTAGGAAGTGAAGATGGTGATTGTTATGTAACTTGGAAGCAAGTCAGAAATAACTCTTCTTAGATGAATGCCCCTTGCAACATCATGTTTTTTTGAAAAACAGTCTTATGCTCTGACCAATTATGATGTTCTATTTTCATGAGGTAAACTTCTGGGAATCATTCTTTTGATTGTTAAGTGTAACGTCTGGTCCTCACTTTGCTTCCACTATAATATTTTACTGCATCTATATATATATTAACATTAAAACAGATTTTGTCGATTATCAGCTACACTCTTGCCAGTCAGCCCATTCATTCTCCTTCACCATAGTGAGGTTTGTCTGGGAGGAACCATCATTCAGACAACCATCAGCAGTAGTTTGGACCCATTCCTTCCCCATCATCTGGGTGAGTGTTGACTGGGAGGGGCCATCATGCAGACAGCCATCAGGGGTAATTTGCATTTTTTCTTTATGTGGACATATCTCTACACACTAAGTAAGCACAGTGCTGGAGAGGTGATGTGCAATGGGATGACATTGAAGGGTGCCCCATCACTTCTGCAAAGGAAGTTTCTTTCAAGCTGCCTTGCCCCTCATCCCAAAGCAGGTCTCTGCCAGGGTAATCACACATACCCAGTGACCCCTACAACTGCATGCAACCCCCCCCCCCCCCGGGCAGACAAGCAAGCTATGCCACTTCACTCCTTCTCTCTCCCTGCCTGGCTCCTCCAGTGTTGGGGTTACTAATTGAACTCTGGTCACCTGGGTCACACTCAGGGCTGTAGCCCTATGTACCATTGAGCCAGGCAACATTAAACAAATTCTATGTACACAGCATGCAGTAATGCAAAGAGATAGTTTTACAGATAAAGAAGAAGATGAAGAGGTACAAGTATATATTAGTGCTCTACTCTAAAATGCTAAGTTTCAGTCTGGAAAAAAATCCTATGTTTTTCCAGGAGTCATACTCTCATTCCCTTGTTCCTAATTTTCTGCTGATCATTAGTAAGCTTTTAAGCTGCTTAGTATAGTCTGTCAATTCCAACAAAACCTCTGGGAGAATTTGTAAAATTAGCTGAAATGGTCTGGTAGTCACATGCCATCTGGTTACCTTTAAGAGGTATTATATTTTCCTGCTTGCTTCCACTGTGAAGAATGGAAGGCAGGGGTCACCTTTCTAGTAGACTATCATTTAAGACTGTAGCTACAACTTTTGTTAGAGCTACATTGCACCAGATATTAGTGATCTGCTCCTGGGGGTGAGGATGAAGTTTCCGCAACCTTTAGTTTGCTCTTTTTCCCAGTCAGTGACATGAAGTGATTTAATGTGAATATACATCCTCTAATGTGTTAACTCATTCTGCCAAAGAGCTGCTTACATACGCTCTGTCAAGGACTGCTTGATTTCCATAAAGTTTGTCTCTTCTGTTGTCTGTATATTTCTTCCTCTACTCTTATGCGTGGATGCTTGAAACCCTCTACTGATTCTGTCATCACAATTTTCATCTGACAAGCTGTGTCATCTTGACTGCAACTTCTTCATTGACAGCATAGTTTCTTGTGTGTGGCAGATATGCAAAAGCTCCTTTACATGCTCATTTATTCTGCAGTGGATTTTTAGTTGCAATTTTTTTTCATTTTATACTGCACATATGGGGTACAATTATAAATTTAGACAATATCGTCACCAATTTAGTTACATGTCAATGGTGTGGCTGGGATGAGGACCAATCAAAAATGTTGCGTTTCCATAATTTTGTTTGATAACTCTAAGAGCTCTGTGATTGGACAGACTATTCCATACTCTAGTTGGCCATGTTCAGCTCAGTGCTTACCACTGACCGAATGACTAATTATTCATTCTGCTTTCATTATCTAAGCACAATCCACCCCATCCCCCTCTGGAACTTTAGTTTATAATCAAGCATATATAACCATGAAATGTAGTTTTGTCTGAAGACCTAATGAAGCTTCTCTTGAAACAAAAGTGCTTATCAACTTTATATACTTTATTTAGACCTCAATAAAGGCTGAAGATCTGACTGAACATACTCCAACTTAGTGAGCTGGCTTATTTATCAACTTTATATACTTTATTTAGACCTCAATAAAGGCTGAAGATCTGACTGAACATACTCCAACTTAGTGAGCTGGCTTCTTTATCAACTTTATATACTTTATTTAGACCTCAATAAAGGCTGAAGATCTGACTGAACATACTCCAACTTACTGAGCTGGCTTCTTTTAGTAAGATTATTATATTCTAGTTTTTAATTTGGGATCTGATCAGTGTGCTTGGCTGACTGCATATGTTGACAGTGACATAAAAAGGAAGATTATTCGAGTTTTCACTTTTGTTTGTTTGTAGAAATTGGGAAGCCTTTAAGAATGGTATTTTAAAAAGAGGCTTCCGAGCGAGTACTCTGCAGTCTTTCCAAAAGAAAATAAATTTCCCCAGAAGACTTAATTCACAGGTTACAGATACATGAAGAATTTTCTTTATTAAAAATCTGGTACATCATTAATTTAAATGGTTGAGCCAAATTAAGCAACAGGCTTAAACCAGTAAGTGAAAGGAATTTGAAGAGCAGATGATTCTAGCACTAACGTGTTCTAGGTTTGTCCTCCACCAAAGTTCTGAAATAAGTAATTTCCAACCACAAACAAACCAATATATAGAATACAAGCACCCAAATGAGCCATTCTTATTGACTTTACTGACTCTTGAAATGTCTCACCTTATGCCTTAGATTTTAGTTAATACACTGCCTACTTTAGCCGTAGCAATAAGAACCTACCACTGATTGCAAGGATCTCATAGGAAGAAAGGACTGAAGTTTGATATTGCTCAAATCTATATGAAGAGGTCTTAAGTAATGAGATTTTTTTTTATGTTAAGTGAAATTCGATAACAAAAGTCATAACCACTGTGAGTGGTGCCGAATGGAAACAGAATCAGCTTTAGTGTGCCAGTAACTCATATTCAAAAGAGGCTTAGTATAGCTGTTCACCAAAGCAAACATGAATGACAATTGTAAGTCATAAATCCTTTGCATTTCCTTTATTAATGAAAGAAATGATAGGAACATGGAAATATTATGAATGTGACAGGAAAAAAGGCTATAGCATATATTGAAAGTCTTAGATTACTTTACATGCCCTATAACCGGTGTTTGCATGTATGTGTGCGTGTGTGTGTGTGTGTGTGTGTGTGTGTGTGTGTGTGTGTGTGTGTGTGTGTGTGTGTGTGTGTGTATTTATGGATGGATCACAGTCACTGAAGACATGCAGAAGCATTTTGCCAAAGTGAGTACCAGAATATTGGGTCCATCTCATTGTCTGTGTTTGTTGCTGGGTAGAGGTGACTATACAGTTGAAAGAACTCAGCTGTCATTAGTGTCAGTCCTTTGACATTGTATTTTTTAATGTATCATTTTTATTGCTTTCAGTCACACACACACACACACACACACACACACACACACACACACACACAAAAACTATCAGTACGTTTCACTCAACATGATGCATATTCATATGAAACTTAGTCAAAGAATAACTAACAAAGTCAAGTTTCCACTTGAGTTATTTTTAACTCTCTTCTTAACTCATAATTTTGATATCCCAAAAAGGTATATCACAAAAGTTATAATGGAAAATCAGAAGGAAATGCTTAATTTCAGTAATTAAGAATACATTTATTAGCTACTGTAGCAGCTATTGCTAATCTGTTACAGGATTTTTTCCTTACAAAGCCCTCTTAGCCCTCCAGATGTCCTTACCCCCACACTTCCACATCTGCACATCTTCCTTCCAAATTGCTCTTGATGTGACTCTTTTGCCAGGTGGACCCCCCAACCACTCAGAAAGTCAGGTTTGCAGTGCACATTAGTAGAGCCAAGGAAGCAAGAGATCCCATGGGGAAATTGGACTGCAGCTCCTGGAAGCATTAATGTATGTGGAGCCAAATAGAATCCTTAACTTGGAGGAGAGGCATGTGTAAACGAGTCATGACATCTTGCCATTCTCTCTGTTAAGGAAACTGCATACAAGACTATGAGTCTCCAGCACAGGTCCCACAGGCAGCAGTCCTCATGGACTCCCTCCCTGGGATAAGAGCACTGGCTGCTGGCCTCTTAGTCCTACTTCTCTCAGCTGGCCACCACTGATTTGAGCATGTTCCCAAACTCAGGCTGCCATCAGTGCCTCTGTGTCACTGGCCTGATAATATCGACCTCTCATTCCCATCCTCCCTTGCAGACTCTTCCAGCTCCCAGTAGTTACAGTAATCTGGGTTGCAGTCATGGCTTTATCCATTTCAGCTGTGGAGCTGTACCTCTCAGCACAAGAATTTCAGACAAAGCCAAAAATAATGGAGAGTCAAAGGCTTCAGAATAGGGCCAATTTTAAATGCTGCTCTTAGAAACTTAGAAAGTTGATAGAATGACAGATTTGCATTAGCATACATTTTCTGAAGGGTATGAAGTCTGAAACTCAAATGCATGTCATTATTTAATGATTTCCATCATCAATGATTTGCCAAAAAAAACACAAATTTTATAAGGAACAGAACAAAAATATGAATCAAAAGTCTGAACATTCTGCAAAAATGTGGACAGTTGAGAGGTATGGAGTCAACTTATTTTGTTTTGCTATAAAATACTGTGTTTTGATTTTGACCTAAATTTTAGATGCTGTTTGCTGTCTTATTTATATAATTATCAGCATTTGGGATGGTTTTGTTATCTTGTTATGTATTATGTATTATATTATGTAAATACCGAGGTATTTGCAATGCTCCACATTCTCGGTGTCTAAATTATTTATCTTATCTGGCTTTGTGTTTGCATCATTATGCTTGTAGGCCACATATTATATATTTTTTTTCCACTGAGAAAAACATCAAAGTCTTTCAACCAGATAAGTTGTGGGTCTATAGATTTTTGAAACTGAGAAAGTAGTGTGAGTTAGTTTTTGGCCTTACATAAAATTGTAGAGTCATATGCATATTGTAAAAATTTAAGGTCTTTGCTGTTTAGGTGCACATTCTTTTGAATATAATAAGTAAAAGTGGGGCCAAGAATAGAACCTGAGGCTCTGATAAGTAAATTTGGATTTGTGTGCAAGTGAGCTTTACCAAGCTGATCTCTGGGTACTGCCTTTTAATTAGGTTGAAAGCCAGTTTAATACTTGTAAAAATTGTAAATACAGTTTTGTAATCTGCATATACATTAGAATCCAACAAAATCTTTAAAGGTGTTCTTCTAACAACCACAGCTGTAAATAACTCTCTTCTGTCTTTTACCTTCTTTTCATTTTCAGCCTGTTGACAAACATCTACACTCTTTACTGTATAACCTTGCTCTTGCCTGTCCTTCAACTCTCCTAGTTTGCCATTTTTGCATTTTGTTGTGTGTAGTTGTTTACTTGCATGTATTATGGTATTTTCACCGCAGACCTGATGCTCTATATCAAGTGTATACAAACATCCTTGTACTCTGATATTTATATTTCCATGATACATTTGCTGCCATTCATGGTATGGTTTCCAATGTTCCCAGGACAAATGTGAAATAGATCCATATATCTCAGTGTTTAAACCTGTTCAACAAATCTAAAAGGCAAGCAAATAAATAAGAATCTAGCACATATTAATGATTGCTATTTCATTAAAGTTAACAGGGCATGGAGGTAGAGTTCACGGGGATCAAACTCAGAACTACTGTCCTGAAATTCTTACCCCAATTTCATTGTTATACTGCTGGTAAAATGAGCTGACTGGAGTTGCTTGAAATGCCTGTTTTAGTTTGCATGCTGTTTGCTTCCAGTTTACAGAATGCCATTTTTTGACATAATGGATTTTGGCAGTTTCTTACCAAAAATATTAAATTGCCAGGTCTGTGAATTTCCATAACATCCCTACTTCTATAGCTATCTAGAGGAAATGCAATTTCCACCCCCCAGCCTTGAACTGTTGTCCCCGTGTTTAGTAACCTGTTCTAAAGCTCATTTAGCAAATTATAAATGATCCATAACACAGTACAAAGGTCAGAATGGTGTCATTACTCTGAGCCAATCCATCCCTTTACTGCGTGGTACCATTTTCTTTTTGTGAATGCTGTTGCTGGAATTACCTTTGTTGTTGTCTCACTCTTTCTCACTCACTCTCTACAGCCTTCTTTTCCAAGCTTGTCTTTGATAATGCACAGCAGTTTCATTCATTATCTTATTTCTGCCCTTACATAGGAATAAATGTCACTCCTGTGTTTACTACGTGACTACTAGTTCTTAGTTTTACACCCAAATTATCTTGTCAGACTCATCTATCTAAACAGACATTTTGCCATGTTTCCTGCATGACTAGTTCTGTTTCATAATGCTCCTTTCTAAGCTCTCACTGCATCACCTGTTTCCTTAATGAGACATAAACCATTCTCCAGGAAACAGCTTCCAGCGCTGGTTCAGAATAAGGGCTGTTAAAGTGCATGGAACCTGTGGGAACCAGAAATTCCTAGCATAACAAACTCTAATTTCTCACGTTGTTGTAGGACAGAATTGTGCTATATGGGTTACAATGGCACGTGCCAATCAAACCAGTGAAAATTTGCTATCTTGCAATAGGAAAGGTGCAACTGCTAAATCTAATTATTTAGCTGTTGTACTGAAATGGCCAAGTGAAATGATGAAGTGTAGATTTGGGAATAAATTAGTGAAAATGCACCTTCATAATTGTGGGATTTTTTTCAATATTTTTGACTCTAGAAGCCAGCATAACTTTTTGTGACTCTTCCTTACAAACAAAAAGGAAATATTTTTATCCCTTGGTCAGAATGTGAATTTACACTTCAAGTGCAAACTTTAATTGCTGAGTACAGCAATGCTAGCTAGGATAAATAAAAAAATAAAAAAAAAACACATATCAAATGTTTTATTCATCAGGTGCTCTGCAGAATTTGATATAGTATACGGCTAGGCCAAAGTGTTGACAGTCATCAGAATTATAATTGTAGATTCATCTGATTAGGAACAAACTCAGAGTTTAAGTATATTTTAATAGTTTGTCCTTGAATCTTCAATAGTCTTATGACCTAAGTGCACTATAAAAAATGATGACAATATTTGAGCTACTTGCCTGAAGGTGATTTCATACAGTGACTGCAGCATTATGTCTTGCAACAGAGCTGTACAATAATGTCAAAGTTCAAATGGTTGGGCATATGTTAATTTAAGCAAGTGTGCCAAAAGCCTTGCTAGAATTTGTCAATGCCAAATGTAGCTTGTATGCCATGCAGTGCCAGATAGTGTTTTATATCTCAAAATGTATTGGATTTCTAATAAAAATATTAACAGGGAAAATATTGCCAGAGTATAAATAAAAACAGTAAGTAAAATGTTAATCAGTTTATATTCCTTGAGCCAAATATGTGATCTATAGCTTGTACATACATACATACAAATGTTTCAAGCACGGGGATTAATGAGCTTCTAGCTTGTGGTGTGACTATGAACTCCCCAATATTGGCAAGAGTTTAAGCAAGAGAATGAGGCAGCATATTTCAGTACTAACAGATGATAATTAAATTCTGTACTCACTGTTCATTTTAATAAATTCCATAACAGGAATTTGAACAGTATGCAGTTTTTAGCGTTACATACAGTTATGTATGTGCATGAGAAACAGGAAAGACAAAAATAGCCTATGTAAGATAAAACAATACTGGATTTATTATTTTAATTCAATACAGCCTGTGAATTAGATGAAGTTTTGCAATTAAGAATTAGCGACTCAACATGTATTTAGTGGAGTGCACACATTGTTAAGCCCTTCAAACACCCAATTTTTTTAAATTCTTCTGTAATTTTGGGAAACCATGTTATGACCAGACCACTAAAATTACAGGAAACAAGTATTCCTGCAGCAGACTAATGCAGGGAAGGGGTGGGGAAGCTCCTAACAACTTAAAAGAGCACCTGTTTGCAGACACAGTCTGGCAAGAGGTACTAGTAACAGGCTTTCCCCAGGATTCATGAAGCTTGGCGCAAGGATGGTGTTAGCCTTGCACCGAGCGTGCGGTGTAGAGATGGAGCAGCAGCACCATATGCATATTAATGAAGGCATGCTGTTGCACCGTCCACGTGCACAGGAAATGTGCATGAGTGCAGGGGGCGTGTTTAAGCGCTGCACGGAGGCATGAACATGTACGCTACAGTCACGCAACCTAAAATGCTGACTAGTACAGCTTGCCTCTAATAGTAATCAATCCTGTCAATGTCCATGGATACTGAAATGTATGCAAAGTATACAAGTGAGTTCCATGAACACCAGAATAATATCACAGGTGTAAACACACAAGCACGTAGCTGAATGTTGAGCCCCCATCCCTAGAACTATCACATTTAAAACCCTGTGTCCGTATTTCATTGTTGTGTTGATTTTTATACCAAGTGGAAGTGAAACACAGCGTGTTTGCGTGCCGCTGCCCTTTGCTAAGCCTAGCCCAATGGTTAGAGCATTTGCTTAATATCTGCCCATCCATGGTCCAAGTCACCCTTGTCTGGACGGCCCAAAAATGAATGAGTATAACCTGGGTCAACCTACCATGTCAAGAAAGATAAGTATTTGCATGTACCTATGTGCGGGAAGTACAGCATGTGGAAGACCAAATATGCTAGGGTTAGCCTCACAACCATAATGGTATCAGAGATATGTAGAGTAGGCAATGTGTACTGCTGTCTGTGCCATGGGCCAACAACCAGAGAAGGGATGGATGGTGTGTATGTGGATTTTTGGGGATAGGTAATGTAATAATTCACCAAGGGGAGACTAGGTCAGATGTACAATAGGTGAACTGGAGGTGTACGAGGGAGCAGTGGGAGAATCCAAAAGGAAACCAAACAACATACATTCACATCCCCAATACACCCTGTCAGGTCAAATTGCAGAACACAATCCCACAAACATATGAACATTGAAATGTATGATACACATGTACAGAAACAGTACTGGCTCACACCACATAATGGTTTGGCCTGAACTGAGCCATCCAACCCCCTACACACCTGGATACATAACTGAATACCCATCGTCCCCTCCACAGCACACCCCCCCTTGCTGAACATCCACCAAAACCACCTATACTTGGGCTGCTAGCTCAGGCCAGCCATATCTGCGCATAGTGCCCCCTACCCACATCTACTAGGCAGTCTCACCCTAAGTAGTCTCAGGCCTGCAAACTAGGTATCCCATGCATGTATAACCCTCCCTCATTTTCATATAACCAAAAGAATGGGGGTCATTGGCGTCCACAATTTTCATGGGATAAGTGTCTGTTCTCAAGATTAGAGATTAGACTTGGTGGCACAACCTGATTTCCACCCCCGTTGACATCTGGACACAAGTCAGATTAGCAGTACTTGTCCACAACCCTGTTCAGCCTCCACCCGGTCCTGCAGAACCTACGACCCGGGATTAAACACATGACCATGATGCACGTCTCCCCATGTGCATTATCGGTAAAATATTCCTTTCACATGTTCCCAAGAAGCTTCCCCATAGCCATCTTCCAAATAGTACATGTCCACAAATTGTATACCCTGTCCGGGTTCCACATCATACTAATGCACACAACCCATGTATACAAACGGTACAGGTCACTCCCAGATGTGGGTATTTATATACATGGCCATGTATAACCCCAGATATGTAGTCTTATATCTATAAATGTACATACTTATATTCGCATAGCTATACATCACACATACATGCACATAGGTAGTTGTCAAGTATGTGTCCTATTCATAAATATGTATACTTGCAAATGTATACATATGTCTCTCAGAAACATATGAACATTAACATGTACTATACATATGTACACCAACTGACTGTCACATTTGTTGCCAGTAGTGTGGAATGCCTGTAGTAAAGTCATATATCCTAACTACCATCCATGCAGAATGTATCACGGATGGTTTAGTGGTCAAACCAGTGACTATGGTGTTTCTGTTCCTGGGTCCAAGCCATGCAAGGGCTGCTAATTTTATATGATGCCCAAAATAATGGCTGTCAGATATAAGGTGATTAAGGCACTTTCATGCAGATGTAAGTGGGTATGTGCGGCAGTAAGTGGCGGTCATTCAACAGTATGGGAAATTTAAATAAGAATGTAGGTGTATATGCATGCGTATGTACAGACAGATATATATATCTCTGCAAAGAACGAACATGGTCACAATAAAGCATTCATAATGAATGCGAAGGAAAACAGCAGCGGAACTCCCGTATTATTTAGTGCTGTCATATCAAGCTGGCCAGAGGTGAGCAAACCCTCTGCGTCCCCAACCACAGGTAGGATGCTAACAGTGGGACTAATTTAGTCCATGTGCTAAGTCTGACTTTCAAACAGGTACAGGGCAGTCCCAGTCCCCAGTCGGACGAGCTGAAAACCAGAAGACTATTAGAACAACCAGACCATTAAATTAACATATGTTCCAGGACTATAAGCTTGGGACGTCTGAATATACTTGGACTGAGCCAACATACGTGACATGTCTGGACCAGTAGGGTGTGGCGCATGTGTAGTGGTGTTGTGTTTTTCCAACTGGAGAATGGATGACTGCTGTGTTAGTGAAGTGTTGCAGCATGTGTTCGGGTAACTATGAACCATGGGTATACATGCAAATGAAGCAACACACCAATAGTGTAGTGGTTAGAGCATCGCCTAACGAGCAGACGTTGCCAGTTCGACTGCAGCACACATCATTTATGACGCAGAATCCATATATGAGCATATTCTGACATTTTATGCTGTATAAAGATATAATACCATTGAAATGTGAACTGGAGTGACGTATCACAGTAAGAATGGAGAAGATGTTTGCTTGACGGGAAGCGGCGGGTTAAACATGGCGAAATGGAAAACCACTGCTGAAAAGTGTTGTACTCACCCTTTGTTCAACGGCCCTTGTTCTGCCCAGCAACACAATAAACCACCTCAGCAAGACTCGAAGCCAGGACCCTACACACCACAACCAATGTAATTTACCACTAAGCCACGGCAGTTATACTTAACTCTGATGTTATCACAAACATAGCAGACAGCACAGTCATTCAGCAGTATGATCAAAGGAAATAATCAAGTAGATGTATATGCATGCATACATACAGATATATGTGTGTGTATATATATATATATATATATATATATATATATATATATATATATATATATATCTGTAAAGAACGAACATGGTCACAATAAAGCATTCATAATGAATGCGAAGGAAAACAGCAACAGAACTCCCGTATTATTTAGGGCTGTCATATCAAGCTGGCCAGAGGTGAGCAAACTCCCTGCAACTCCAACCACAGGTAGGATGCTAACAGTGGGACTAAATTTGTCCATGTGTTAAGTCTGACTTTCAAACAGGTACAGGGCAGTCCCAGTCCCCAGTCAGACAAGCCGAAAACTGGAAGACTATTTGAGCACCCTGACCATTATATGAACGTATGTTCCAGGACTACAAGCTTGGGACATCTGAATATACTTGGAGAGAGTCAACATGCGGAATGGGTCTAGAGCGGTAGTGGTGTGGTTTTTCCAACTGGAGAATGGATGACTGCTGTGTTAGTGAAGTGTTGAGGCATGTGTTCGTGTAACTATGAACCATGGTTATACATCAAAATGAAGCAGCACATCAATAGTGTAGTGGTTAGAGCATCCGCCTAACGAACAGGCATTCACGGTTCAAGTTCAACTATAGCACATATCATTTTCCATGTGGAATGAATGTCATTCTGCTGTAAAACCGACATAATAACATGTAAAAGTGAACTTGAGTATTGCATGGGACTTTTAACCAAATCCATTCAATCAAAGTGGTACTGTCATAATGAATAAGGCACAAGTAAGCACAAATAAGCAGCAGTAAACATATATAACAAACAGTAAGCAAATCTGAGTGCACTTGCGTAGGTGTAAGCAGTGCCTAGCATAGAAAATGTACATAAGTATGTACAGATGTTATTTATTTTAACAATAAAGCATAGAAAAGGAATGAGAAGGGAATCAACAGCAACTATAGTATTATATAGTGCTGTCAGAGTATGCCATGTCAAGCTGGCCAGGAGTGAGCAAAGCACTGCTACTCACACCACAGGCAGGGTTTTACCAGTGGAAGTAACATTGTTGATCTGCTAAGTCTACTTTACAAACAATCAGAGGGTAGTCCCCAGTGGGACTACCAAAAATTGACAGCATATTTGGATCTCTGTGCATTACACAAACAAGGGTAGGTATGTTCAAGGATTAAATGGTGGGAGAGCATGATAATACATGTGTTGGGACAACATACGTGTAGGGCCCCTAACGCTGGGGGGAGGGCAATGTGTGGAGGTGTGTCATGGCTGTGAAAGCCACTGGATAATGGATGGATTGCATGTATGTCGAACTTGGGTGGGGTCAAGGAAACAGGTATGTGATTATGGATCCAGGCATGTCATGGTTGGATGTCCTGGTTCTAACTGGACCGCCTCGTGGAGGCCAGCAAGTTAGTTATAAGTATGTATGCATACACACATGCATACATCTATATGTAGAAGTAAATTCCCTGTAACATATCCATTCCATTTGCAGACATAAACACATGAATGTGCCCTTACAAACCTCGATAGTAGATAGAATAATAGGTAGTGCATAAGAGGGAAGGGACAAAATTGCTAAAACGCAGAAATGTGTACAATGTCTGAAGTCAGTGCTGTGCTGAATAAATCAAATGTGATGACTGTCTCACACAGGGATTTAACCCTCTGATCTGCCTGCAACAGCAACGCCAAATACTAAACCGGTCTATTTGTAAAAGAATCACACCGAACACATACATAATTAGTTCTCATGTGTAACGTGTACGTTACCATATAGTCAGATTAATTAATTGTAGTGTCATGTTAATGGGAGTAAGTATGTAAGGAAGTAGGAGTCTAATCTTGACATAAAGACAAGTGTGTCCCATGTGGGATAATGCAAAAATTGCGATTAGTGTCCTATTGGTCACTCATATCACCAATGTTTGTGGACTAAACGTTAGCGATTCCTGAGGATATGTGTAGTGAGTAAACTGATGGGATGGGTCTACAGGGGTAAGGAGCGGCCATTGTGTACTGGTGTAGCTACACCACAAATCCAACTGAAGAATGGATGATTGCAGTGTTAGTGAAGTGTTGGGGTGTGTGTTTGGGGAACCAAGGGCCATGGGTATATGGGCATATATGCAAATGAAGCAGCACAGTAATAGTGCATTGGTTAAAGCAACCCCCTAACGAACAGACATTCACGTACCGAATCCCACTGTATCACATACCAATTACCATTGGTAATCCGTACATGAACATATTGCAACATGTGTCCACTGTATAACCTGCAAAATATCAGTTAAAAGATAATGGGAGTGAACTGTCAGTGTCATAATGAATAAGGCACTAGTAAGCAGGTCAAGCATATATAAACACCAGTACGCATGTGTAAGTGCATTTGCGCGGGGTATGTATTGCTTTACACACACACACGCACACACACACACACACACACACACATATATATATATATATATATATATGCATATATGTATAGACACACACACATATATATATATATAGTAGCAGACATATATACATATATATATATATATATATATATATATATATATATATATATATATGTGTGTGTGTGTGTGTGTGTGTGTGTAGATATACACAGATATACAGCTATGATAGGAAACAACACACAAGAATGACATATGTTCACAGGCTATGCCAATAGAAGTGAGGAGCCCAAGCAAGAAACATGAAACACGTAGCATGCACTTCCACCCCCCCCCCAGCCAATCACAGGAAACATACACGTAAACAATGTAAAGAGTCCACTGCTCCCCTGACCACAGGCAGGATACAACTGGGTGTACACAGTGCACCCATGAAGTCTAATCTTGGAACACAGACTGGAGCGTCCCTTGCAGGACACCCCAAAAATTGCCCAAATTAAAAGAAGGTGATAGACTGGCCATTTTGGCGGCGGTGTATACAGACTCAGAATACATGTGTGGGAAACCCTGATGACCCATGGGCCACGACAATTGTATGAAATGGGTCCCGTGAAGTGGAGAGTGGGCAGCGTGTAGTGGTGTGTCCAGAACAGACTAGGACCTAGAGTAAGGATGGGTGCTGTTGAGGAGGCGAGGGTGGGGGAACTATGGGCAGCTACTTATGGGTCTAGGTGTGCAGGTGTTGGTTGATGTGGGCCTATATGGACAGGCCTAGGGATGTAAGCTAATGTGTTCATTGGGCAGAGGCATCACCCAAAGAGCAGCCACACCCACTATGAGTCCCACTGCAGCAAAGTATAATCTATATGTCAAGGAATGGAATATCCAGATGTAGACATATACATGTAGAGGTATGTGTGTGTATATCTACCCATAGTGACATAGAGATAAGCCTCTCCCTTTCCATAGTACAAATGTATACATACAGAGACAGAATACAGATACAAACCCACATATAAATATACACATATGCAGACACCCATAGACCCATATGTCATTAGATACATATATATATATATATATATATATATATATATATATATATATATATAGACAGCAACATATAAATATACATGTATGCATACATATACAGATATATCTGTATATAGTAATGTAAATATATATATATATATATATATATGACAGCAACTATACACATATATTTAGCTAGGATATGATACAGCAGTTATGAGTAACATATGTTCACAGGCCGTGCATATGGGGGTGAAGGGTCCAATAAACAAACGTGTAACACGCAGCATCAACCCCCCCCACCCCCCAGCTAGGCCAGTGAGACATACAGGCACACAGTAAAGGTAAACCCACCACTGCTTCCCAGACTATCGGCAGGATACCACCAGTGGGAGAGACTTGCAAGGTCAAATCCTGAAACATAGACATCAATGTCCCTTGTGGGACAACAAAAATTAATGATTGGAGCCAGTCCCGGTAATGACATATCAAACCAGGCTGTAGATGTACATGGACCAGTAGGTTGTGCAAGCCTGATAACCCATCGGTCGACACAACGTATGACATGTGTCCTGACACGGGGAGAGTGGGCAGTGTGTAGTGGTGTGTTTATACCCCACCTGCACCCACAGTAAGGATGAGTGCTGTAGAGGAGTGGCAGGTGGGGGAACTATGGGTATGCAATTATGGGCCTAGGCGTGCAGGTGTTATCTGGCAAAGTCATATTTGGACCGCCCCCAGGGATGCAAATAATATTCCAAAATGGGCATCGCTGACGCCCGTACCTCCCGACCCCTAAGAGCACATCCACTGGACAGGCCATAAACCACTGGAGAACAAATAGGGACCATACCTTTGAACTGTCCCCAATTTCCAGGGATGTCCCTGATTTTGACTCAGTTTCTAGCTCTGTCGCACTTAAACACTCTTAAAACTAGTGACATTTGGAGGAAAGGTGGTGAATTACACGTAATGAATAATGACAACAATTAAGAGTCATAAACATCATTTACCACAGAAAATGTGTATGAATTCATATGCTCTGAGTCTGTCAATGTGTCAGGTTAATAGCACCAATAATTTAATTGTGTCCCTGATGTTGTTATGCCGTGTCCCTGATTCATTTTGTATTTTCCCCAATCATATGGGAGATCTGATAGGGACAGAAAGCACATATTCCACTGACAACCTTAGAAAGATGACAGAATATTAGGTATGCAGTAGCATGACTTGGCTGAAGGATGTGGGTTCCTAAACTCATTTACTTGTTTGTATTGAAGAGTCTCAGTTCCCATGTATTAACCAGATGGGTGCAGATTGTAAGAAGAACACACCAATAATATGAATCAAACCCTGGACAGGCCACGGATTCCGTACTGTCGAACGGCATGCTGTCGCCTAATGGGCAGCCATTCCCAATACTGTAGGCATGTTACCCAATGTAATAGGCATCACAAGGTAATATCGTAGTCCCCACTCCCACCCAGGGGTGTGAGTGTCAGATACAAACACCAAATGCAGTGCATTTGCAAGTGCGGGAGCAAATGGGTGTAAGCCTGTTTGGCCGCCAGTATGCGAGTATTACACTGGTAAAGCAATGTAGAGGCTAACTGAGTGTAAGAAACTGTAACCAGAGGTTAGCATTGCTTAGCACTGCACAAACCCACGCACACCCGCTCACAACTGCTTTAATGTGCCTTAATCACTCCGTATCCAATGGCCTTGTTCTACCCTGCAACAAAATAAATGGCCTCTGCAAGGCTCGAAACTGGGACCCTGCACACACAGCTAATGTGATTTACCAATAAGCCATGGCAGATATACAGACATCAGACCTTATCATAAACATATCATCCAGTGCAGTCATTCAACAGTATAGGAAATGTATTCCATCATTTAGATGTATTTGTGAGTGTTTATGTCCAGTATATAGGTACATACATATATAGAGATATATCAGGAACATAGCATGTGACAACAAAGCATTACAAATGAATGAAAAGTGAAACTCCAGTGACGCCTGTATTATGTAGCGGTGTTGTCCTATGTAATATCAAGACTCACCCAGACAGATATGTGTCATTCATACACGCAAACATTTGTACATTGGCCGTATACATCACTCTGTGCATGTTATTTACATTAACACAACAGTTCCTGTTCAATCATTATGTGAGAACAGTACTCTTGCAAGGTGCTATGTGCAACATCATCATCATGATAAAGATAAATGGGGTAACCATAGAGGGACTGGTAGTGTTGTGTGTACAATGGGGTCATCCACATCACATTTAGGAGTCATGTGCATACTAGGATAGTGCACCTGAGAGACAGGGGTGAGGACAACAGGAGTATGTTGTGATGCATATTAAAAGGGTTACATGTGTCCAGTGGACACATGTGTGAAATGGACAGCTATGTATGGGGCAAATGTTCTAGGAACCAATTGGCCTTATGTTTCCATAAGAGTGGGATGTGGGGAAAGGAGAGTAGGTATGCCCATGGAGGATAGGTAGGGTAGGATGACAGACAAAACATCATATAGGGTCAGTATATGACATGTTGGGGGATACACCTTGGATGGGGAGGGGTGTTTGGCATTCACAAGCCCATGAGCCCCCAGATGTAAACAGTGGGATGGAGGTCCCCAGCCATGGGCAGCCACCACTGCACCAAAACAATTGCAAAGGTGGCAGTGCTGGGGGCTGTCTAGGAGGGGCAGCCTTACCCTGTAAATGTGACTCTCTGCCCTTGAGCTGGCGTATCTGGCTTTGAAACCCCTTATTGAGCCCCCTACACACCACATCCGGGACCATAAGACAGCGGACATGTTCCTGTCTGGACCTGCATCCAGGGGGGACAAGCCCCATCCTCAGTGGCAGTACCACCAGAAGGTGGTGCAGAGCCAACAGAGGTGGGGGTCAAGGCTGGGTCCCAGATGTACTGGTGCCCGGTGCCATGGCCAGCTGAAGTGGGACAGGAGGTTCTGCCGGGACCTCCAAACCCATACAGCCTATGGTGTTGCAGTTTAAACACAGATATGGCTTAGTAACATTCAACAGCATTCAGGATTACTTACAGCAGCATGCATAGATATGACCATCAACCCAACACAACAGATGGTATACATTTGCAGAGGGAGCACAACACATTCATATATACTGCATGACATCTGTACAAAGTGTAGAAGAGGTGTGACTGCAGCTATGAACAGTGGCCCATTATTGACATGTCACTGGAACCCCAGACAGTGTCTGTCATACCACTGTTTCATGTGACATATGTCCAGTCAGGGATGTGATGGTAGTAACACATCACTATCACCATGTACCGGCTGCAATCCTCACACTATGCTCCTGCTATTCACAGGTGTGTGTTCAGTGAGTAACACAGGAAACAAATGGTTCCACACACTCAGCAGTCCACAGATGGCCCTACAGATGGGGGTCCCTCATGAACAGAGCACTGTCCTGTCAGTTTTAAAACATGGAGAATAGCCATTGCCACACACAACTTGTTAAACAGGCAGTAGTCTCAATGAAGCATAGCTACACTTGCATGCTGTAGTCATGTCTGGCACATCACCCTCCTGTCTTTAGGCTATTTCCCCACTGTGTATGTTGTTTGAGGAACATCCAGATATCATCTGTGATGCCGTTTCCAAACAACAGATCCAAGTACGACTCACAGCGACTCTCATGGGCAAACAACAACATGATGTTCCTAGATATTGTACTGTGTTTTTCATGCAAGAGGCTATGGGAACATCATCACATCTGTTCCACATGCAATCAGCTAGAGGAGGACTGCAATAGGTGCAGAGGCCATCACCTAATTATGACCATCACTTACGTTACACAAGCTGCTGCTGAGCAGGTATACACCTCCACATCCACCAGAGAGTGTGTGGGAGGGACGGACAGAGGCAAAGTACATCAGAGAAGGGCTTGGAGACTAACACCTAAGCATCATCTGTCACACACCTACCAGTACAGGGGTCAGACCCCTGACTGACTAGTCATTACTATTACAAGTGCATGCGGTTACTCAATGTGCCACAAAGCTGACATGTTGGTGTGCTGTAAGAACACATATGTGTGTTGGTGAGCAACATCTGCAACACAGGTATAGTAGATATACATTAGGTGTAGCACACATGGCTGTCCACATGAACGGATGTCATTGTCAACACAACCACATTCTCTAATGGACTCACATTGACACTCTTTGCCAGGCCCATAAATACACTCCCTAACTACTTAGTTTGCCACACTGCAGTAATGCACAGGTACTACATGCACCACAGGGGATATCCGGAGGTTCTATGGGCTAGGGCATGTGAATGTGTTCGACATCTGTTGGTATGCCAATGGGAGTTATACTGGGGGTGCTGTGGTTGGAAGCATCATACCCCACATGCCGATACAAGGTGCCAGTACTGACATACATATGTGCATTGCTTCATTGGTGTGTAGTAGTCAGCTGTGCATAATGGCTGTACAAGGCTGGGTGAGGGGCAATCCTTGGCATCACGCCACCCGACAATGGTGTGCAGTGTGGTACAGGGGTGTAGTGTCTGCAATGTCCCACACAGATGGGTATTGCATGAACTGCCCTGACATCCTGGTTACCATTGTGTATGGCCATAGCTTTGCAATGCATGCCATGACTGGGTTTGATAGTCCTTGACATGGACATTGCCTAGGATGTGCATGTCCCACAATAATGTACAGTTACTTGTACAAGTGTACCTGGTTTGGCTGGCACATGTTGTGTACACAGACTGTTATCCTCCGATATGCCAATACTGGCCTGGTGTAGCAGAACCTGATTATAATCAGCAGGTTGACCCTGCACTTGCATTGATAGCATGATACAGGTATTCCCTGGTGTCAGTGGCATCGGTCCATACAAGGCACATGTGTACGGCATTGTACGGCCTCTGTAGATCACATTTGATGGCACCACATATGTTGCAGGCATCCAATGGGGAACATAGTGAAGGCACATTGTCTGCAATTATGTGCCTATTGTACTGTTGTACAGGGTGCAATGTCCTCTGCAGCCCACTGCAATCACACCATGCCTACAATCCATCATCAATGCAATGTGCAGGGTACTAGCAACATAGCAGGATATTCTAGGCAAGTCTGTTTGTGTATGACAAATGGGTTCAGGACATATTCCAGGTACTAGTAGGGTTGCATACTTTGTTCACCAGGCCTTTTGCCAGATGTCTCAATGCCAGAAGTCTCAACCTCAAAATGCACACACTCGAGGCTCTCCTCAGAATGGAGAAAATCGATGTTTGTGCAGTGACAGAAACCTGGTTCAAGGCTCAAGAGAGCACCCCAGCACTACCAGGTTACAATTCATATCATACCTTCCGGCCTCAGTTACCGGATCGCAGTACAAACGGTGGAGGTGTATCCATATTCATCAAGGATACCCATATCTCCAGGTTAGTAGCGCAGCATGATGCCCCAGAGATCATCCATGTGCAACTATCAGAAGGCAAAACCACATTTCAAGTCGTAGCTGGTTATAGATCACCCACCATGTCCCAAGATGCTCTCTCTGCATTCCTTGAGACATTGGAAAATATAAAGATCCTACCCAACACCATAATCTTGGGTGATTTCAACTACCCTGGTATGGAATGGGCGAACTATCAATGTTCCAACTTCTATGTTCAGCGATTCATAGAATTTATAAATTCAAATGCCCTTGAACAACTAGTATGTTCCCCCACTAGAGGGGACAACATATTGGATTTAATCATCACAAATATGGGCGCCCATTGTACCACACCCATTATCACCCCCTCCTTGGTCAGATCCGACCACAAACTGATAACCCTGGACATCCTCACTCCTCCACCTCTCCCAATCAAAGAAACCATAGTCAAAAACCTTTCCAAAGCAAACTTCAAACTACTTGCATCCGAAGTGGAAAGCTTCACTATTCCCTTGCAGAAGGATAATGATATCCAGGATGCGGAATCCTACACCAAGGCACTCTATATGCATCTTCAGGATTGCATGGACCATGCTATCCCAAATAAAACCAAGACTCCTTCCTCAAGCAAGAAGAAACCAGTCTGGTGGACCCCGGCCATAAGCAAACTTTACAATAAAAGGAGGAGACATACAAAAAAAGGCCAAATCTCAAGTAGAAAAATCATCCCTGATCAGCATTAGTAAGAAATTGAGGGCCCTCATCAAGTCAACTAAAGCTAATTTTGAAAAGAAAGTTGCCAAGGATGCCAAGGATAAACATAAGGCCTTCTATGGCTACGTCAAAAACCTAAATGGCAATGCTCAGGTCTGTTCTGAGCTAGTACAAAATGGAACAAAATACACTGACCCTTCTGACATTGCCAACATCTTGGCTGACAGGCTCAGTGCAAATTCCCTCTCCCCTCACCACATACAGGGCCTATTAACATTCTAGGGGATTGTGTAAGTCCAATTATTACTGATACGTTGGTTAACAAGGCTCTATCTAAAGCTAAAAACACTGCCTCCATGGGATCAGTTGGTGTCCCAGGCTGTGTCATACGCAAGCTCCCAAAGGAATTAACCCCGCATCTTAATACCCTGTTCAGTCTCAGCCTCTCTACCTGGGAACTACCGACCAATAAGCCTGACCAGTCTGATCTGTAAGGCTATGGAGCAAATCATTATGTAACTCATACATGGAGAGATTGGAAACCTCCAGTCGCTGGACCCCACACAGTTCGGCTTCGTCAAGGGCAGATCATGCCTCCTGAACCTGGTGGATTTCTTTGAGACAGTTACTCAGGCTATAGATAAGGGAAAGGAGGTACACACGGCTTACCTTGACCTCGATAAAACATTTGACACCATTCCCCATTCAGGTATTATTGATAAGCTCACCAGCCTGGGCATAAACCCTTATGTCACAAGATGGATCGCAAACTGGCTCTCAGACAGATCCCATAAAGTAAGAGTAGTGGGATCTATGTCCGAATCCAGACCAATAACAAGTGGTGTGCCTCAGGGCTCTGTCCTGGGGCCCCTCCTGTTTGGCATATACTTCTCAGAAGTACAGGCAAGTACGGAAGGGCTGTGGCTGACTAAGTTTGCGGACGACTGCAAACTGGGTGCTATAATAGAGTCTCCGGCCGACATGGAGATCCTCCAGAAGGGCCTAAATGAGACTGATACATGGTGTCAAAGCCATGGTCTCAAGCTAAATTAAAAAAAATGCGTAGTAATCCCCTTTGGAAAAAACAGAGTACCCGCAAACTACAACATAGGAGGTAATCACCTGAAATCTGAAGAAGAAATAAGGGCTCTAGGGACCCAAGTAGATAGTCAGCTTTCCTTTGATAACCATGTTGCCAAAGTGGTTAGAAAATCCTTCTATGTGACCCATCTGATCACGAAAGGGTTTGCATCAAGATCTAAGGATGTAATGGTGCCCCCCTACTCTTCCCTCATCAGACCCATTATTGAGTACAATGCACTAATTGGAATGTACCTGGCTAGACATCTCCAGCAGCTGGAGAGACCACAAAGGTACCTAACCAAGAGGATTACTGGCCTCAAACAGTTGCCCTATGCAGCACAATTGAAAAAGCTAAGACTGTTCGCTGTTGCATACTGCTTTCTCAGAGGCGATCTCTGTCTAATGTACAGAGCCATGTCCAACCCAGAATTGTTGAACATGCTCCATCTTAGCAAAACCAAATCTACTCAAGCTACACGCTCTAGGGATATAAACTTCAACACAACAATGACTAGAACATGCTGGAGGGATAGATTCCCTTCACAGAGACTTCCCTTACTATGGAACAGGGTCCTGATCTACATAAGACAGAGCCCCTAACTATCACTCTTCAAAAGGAACCCTGATGAGTGGATGGGTAACAGAAAGTTCACACCGGGGATCACACCAACAGCACTACTAGATAGGGGCCAATGGTACTAGCTGCTAGTACAAGGGTCTAGGGAACTACTAAAGGGGCGGTGAATACTGCAAAACATGGCTGGGCTAATATATGCCATTGGACAGATAGCCCAGTACCAACCTATGAACCTATGAACCTATGTAGGTGTATGGCTTACCAACACAGTCCCTTGGCTGACTGACAGCTGTACTCCTTGTGAGATGGGCATTGTGACATAAGATGGATGCCATATAGGAAAACTACAAAATCCGCTTCCCAACATGTCCAGTGGTTAGACACTCACAGCCTCCTCCACACAGGCTCTGACAGCTAAACACACACACACCTGCCATGTCCTGGAATTGAACCCCTACCTAACTAGTTTATCACACTACAGCAATTTGCAGTTACAGCATACGCTACGGAAAATACTTGGTTACAGCAGTCCTAGAGGTGTATTCCTAGGTGGGTGACATCAGCAGGATTGCCAAAGGTGGTCAGGTGAATTGTAGAGTGTGCATACTCTAAAAAGCATTGTTCTTGTCTCAGCAGACAGAGACACACACACACACACAGTTGACCTCTCTTGGAATGGAACCCCTATCTAACTAGTTTATCACACTACAGCAATACGCAGTTACAGCATGCGCTATGGAGAATACTGGGCTACAGCAGTCCTAGAGGTGTATTTCTAGGTGGGTGACAGCAGGATTGCCAAAGGTGGTTATGTGAATTGTACAGAGTGTGCATACTCTAAAAAGCATTGTTCTTGTCTCAGGCAGACAGAGACACACACACACAGTTGGCCTCTCTTGGAATGAAACCCCTACCTAACTAGTTTATCACACAACAGCAATACATATTTACAGCACACGCTATAGAGAACACTGGGTTACAGCAGTCCTAGAGCTGAATTCCTAGGTGGGTGACATCAGCAGGATGCCAAAGGTGGTCAAGTGGGTTGTAAAGAGTGTGCATACTCTAAAAGCATTGTTACATTCACAGGCAGGCAGACAGACACACACACACAGTTGACCTGTCTGGGATTAGAACACCTACCAAACTAGATTAACACACTACAGCATTACACAGTTACAGCACACATCATGGAGATTACTGAATTACAGCAGTCCCAGATGTGTATTCATAGGTGGGTGACATCAGCAGGATTACCAAAGAAGGGCATTCCAAGTGTACTGTGTGTCATACATGCCTGTTACCTGCGTGTACCTGCTGCTGTCACGAAAATACAATTACATGTGCTTACAAGTGTTTTATGCAGTCCTAATTGACAGCATCAGCAAGGCTTGCAGGTCCTAAACCCTGGACCATGCACATTGAGGTCACTGGATGTACCACTAAGCCATCTGGGTTGTACACATGTTGCATGGAGTCTATAATGCACATCCTACCACAGGTATTCCACAGTACTGAAAACAAGTGGGACAGTCCCTTTGTGTACATATGTACAGTACCCTTGAATGTACTGTACTCTGTGAAGCAACAGAGACAAGTCTACATCTGTACAACTGTCATAACTACATATATATATGCACCTACGGGATGTGTGCACACACACACACACACACACACACACACACACACATATATATATATATATATATATATATATATATATGGGTTCCTATCAGTTCACCGACAGTTCAGAACAGCGCCACTCACATCTTCGACACCACATCATCGACAGTTCATAACATCAACGATTCAGGTAAGCGATCTTCCTCTGTACAGGACCCATGGTAGCACTCATTTCTCTGTTGCAACGCGTAAGGTTTACGTGATTCTTTACAATTTACCCTGACAGCGTTGTCCTTACCATCGTAACAGAGAAACGAGTGCTACCATGGGTCCTGTAAGGGGGAAGATCGCTTACCTGAATCGATGTTATGAACTGTCGATGATGTGGTGTCAAGATGAGTGTCGCTGTTCTGAACTGTCGGTGAACTGATAGGAACCCATATATATATATATATATATATATATATATATATATATATATATATGCATATACACAGACACAGCCATAGCCATAGATATATATATATATATATATATATATATATATATATATATATATATATACACACACACACACACACACACACACACACACATACACATACACAAACACACACACACACACATATATATATATATATATATATATATATATATATATATATATATGCATATACACAGACACAGCCATAGCCATATATATATATATATATATATATATATACACACACACACACACACACACACACACACACACACACACACACACACACACACACATGTCTCGATGCCCTTTGTGACACACAAAACAGAGGCATTGCCTGTGTCATAACATTTAAATCATAAGCAGTTCGCCAGAGAAGGGATGGTTGTTATGTATGTGGAGTTTGGGGTGGAGAATGATGGCTATTGTAATCTACGCCGGGGATTGTGGAGTTAGGGTGGGGGAATGATAGGTATGGGTCTACACTCCGGCGACCACTTCTGTGTCACTACTCGACAGTGGCACAGGAAAATAACATACCCAACTGTAGTCGTGACTGACCGTGTATTCCTTACTATTCCTAACTATGTAATACTTTGTTAGACACCGGTCACCACAGTTGGCTACCTTGGTGTGCTAAAAGACATTACATATGTGTATGCCTGGCTACAGGGTAATCACACACACAAAA
>NC_056742.1:271731090-271745402 GCF_019279795.1 Protopterus annectens | reverse complement strand
GATGTAGTGGCTGCATGTGTTAACCTACACCTCATGACTGTCCAGTCCAGTCATGGCTGTAGACTGGGCTGCCGTCCAGCTTACCCCTGTAGCTGCATCCCAGACAATGTGTGGGGCATGGTGTTAAGTAGGTCTGGCAGTGTACATGGCATAGAGATTACATTCGTCCAGGATGGCCACATACACAAAGCTCACATTAGGAGACACCAGTAGCTGACTAGTGGACATGCCTGTATGAGCAGTCAGTACTACAAGTACCAAGTACTGTCTTTAGTTTACATATTGCCTATGAAGATGTTATAGACAGTGATGCTCACATGTAATTATTTGTGTTATGGACGTGACAACACTGGCTATTATGGAAACAGTGTAGCTACCCTTGGCAGCGAACCTCCTCTGAGGAGCACATCACATCCTGTTAGTTGATTACAGATGATGCATGTGTCTACAGGTCTGTTTCCTTCTCTGGGTATATACTCACATATCCACCAGGACCATGAGCTCTGTTGGGCACAGACACCCACTCCTCAAACAGAGTCATGTATTAATAGGTTCTGATGCCACTATACACATGATCAGGATATAATCAGATAGTGTGAGCCATCACCTATGATGCGGCTATTACACATGGGCAGCTGTCTCCTACATCTTACACTCCTACTGCAGATGTTACACTGGAGTTAAAGATGATGTGCAACCTGTTTCATTACCAGTGCAGTGCACTACCTTACATACAGTATGTGCAGGCAGCTGTTAGGTTGGGCTACACAAACCTGGTAGTTCAACCAGTGTGTCTGTACTCTCAATATCCACTCTATGTAGGTGTGCACATAGCCATTTGGCCCAGCCCTGTAACAAGGGTCACTACACATTTACATAACATGTACACATGCGCAGCTGTTATTGCTTGCAAACGATAGTAGAGAGGTGGATATTACATGTGTTATGTGCATGGATAGTTACCTGGATCTTCCAGTTATCTTTGCTATCATGCTGCTAACCTGTCAGATGAATACTAATCCTATGTATCCTGTCATTGAGTATTGTATTTGCCAATAGACATAACTACTGTTTGCATAACATATCAGAACTGCTATGTAGAATAGAATACAGATATGCCTAGACAACTGTACATTACACAATTATTGGCACAATATCCCACAATGCACACCATATTTGCACGGTAAGCCCACCTTTAATATGTTCATCGTACTTATACAGCCATACATATGTCAACTGTTACAATATAACAACATATACTATCCCCTGTTATAGCACATACTTGTTGGACCACTCCTGACACTGACAGTGGCTGGAAGCAAACTGGTGGGTTACAAGCCCATAGCATCCCTTGTGGTGTATGTGGAGTGTGCAGTGTGACCTACAACACTACACACATAGAATACTACAAGCATTACTACTGCTCAACAATACATTGCTGCAAGTTAGCTATTTCCACTATATGCATTGATTACACTGTAATTCTTACAGTACAGATACTACATACACAAACATACTACGTTATACATACCGTCTTAGTAATCGGAGGTGTTATTAACTAGTGTACTACTCGTTTTCGGTTCATCTTTCCATGTTTTCTACTGTCCTACAGGTAGATACAGATGGTTTGAATGTATGACAAGGCAACCTTTTATAGTTACAGATCAGTAACATGTGCTATCCCGATGGTCAATTGGTGTTCCTAAGTAGCTAATTACATGCACATCAGCTGCACTGCTACTGCCTTAGCCAATACCATGGCTACAGTGGAGTATAATTGAGTACTGCACTTGGGCGTTGTCCCTTTGCCTTACTTGTGATGAAGACAGCGTGGAGGTTTTTTTGGAATCCATTGCAACAGCTGTATTGAGATGAACAGTAATATATTGTGTGTAATGCCTAGAGAAGTTGGTCTAAATGTGAGTACTGCTGTTATATTTCTTAACATTGCTACTTGTGCAGGGTTTGTCTGTACCTAATACTTATGCATATGTGTCAGTCTGGCCAGGTTGTTTGACCAGCTCAAGATTGCATAGCTATGCATGTAATGTTAGGGGGTTTACAGTGTGCTTACCAGACGTACTTAGTTTGGTGTTACTGTGTATAATACTGTGCTTATAATCAGTACTCAGTAAGACTTTCTGGTGTACGGACCTTTCAACCCTCTGAAACGGGATTAGTTCATACAAACCCTGTTACATCAGCAGCTGCTCATAGGGCCATGTTAGTGTGTCTGTGTCCAGGTATGTTAAGGTTTCAGTAGATGTTGTACAGAAGTTGCATAATTTGTTATGGTATGACAGTATGTATTTCGGCTGTGGGGTAGATGTTGGTGGGTGTACATAGCATATGCAGGTGTGTAGGAACCCCTTTTATACAACGTCTATATGTGTGTGGGTACTCTTTCCCTATGTAAGCACATATCCCTTAGTGGACTAATACTATGGTAAATGCATGCTGATTCATTAAGGCACTATTAAATGCTTCTTGTATAGCATGCAGGTACTGTTAGTCTTTGAATCCTTTTGGCAATACATCGGAATGTAATACAGATTTGCAAAATCAAAGCTGTGTAATTCTGTTATGGATATTTGCAGTCAATGCAGTTGTGTTGGTGACTGTGTCCATAGAACATATTTGTAATAGTGTATTGGCATATACTCTTCCTATGTTATGTTCATATTGTTTGGGGGGGCGAATGTGTGATTGCTATGGTCCATGTTATACTCAGATATGACTACTTCGGATGCTGTCTACAGACATGTATGTATGTGTGTATATAAATATATATATATATATATATATATATATATATATATATATATATATATATATATATATATATACATACATATATATGTGTGTGTGTGTGTGTGTGTGTGTATATGTATATAGATATATACATTATTGCATATGTTTATCTGTACCTCCATAGATGTGTAGATGTTTCTAATCTATCTATATATCTACATATAAATGTAGACCCGTATATATCGACATGTCTCTATGTATCTGTCTCACATATCTATATATGAGCGTATGCCTATAATTGCGTAAATGGTGGGTTGTCCCATTTCAACACATTCCTCCCTTTTGTGTTTTAACCTGTCTGCATACACATCTGGGACAGGTACATCCCAGGTAGCTTAGTGTTAGGTTAATTGGAGGATGGAATACATGGTTGCGGGTTCTACTCCTGGAAGGTGTTATTATTTTACCTCTCAGAGTAGGCACTGGTAGTGAAAGTGTGAATAACGCACATTTATGTGGTTATGAGCAAGTTTGCCCGTGGTCTGTGCGATGTTAAACAAAGGTCAAATGTGTGAAGCGCTTCTCCGTTTACCTTGTAGCAGCGCTGCTTACCATCGAGCAAACATGTGGAAACCTGCTTACAACTGCTTAAGAGTGCTTTAATCCACCTGCATCCAAAAGCCCTTATTCTGGCCCTCAAAATAACCTAACAGCCCTTGCAGGTCTTGAACCCGGGACCATGAACACCACAGTCACTGACCTTACCACTACGGCATCTGAGATATGTATGAATGCTATGGTGTTTAGAATATACATTGTGCTACAGACATTCCTCACTACTGACAACATATGTGACAATCAGTTGGTGTACATATGCCTGATACATGTTAATGTTCATATGTTTGTGAAAGTAGGTGTTGCAATGTGACATGACATGGTGTATTATGAATAAGTATGGTTCTTGCTTTGTGTCCTTTTTATATTGTCCCCGTACTCCATGAACACCCCTCCAGTTCACTTATTGGACATCCGACCCAGGCCCTCCTTGAGGCATGATTGCATTACCCATCATTCCTCCACCACCCCAATCTTCACATACAGAACAACCACCCCTTCTATGGTGACTTAGGTTAATATTAATTGTTATGATACCAGAGCTGCACGTGTTTTGTGTACACTCCAATTCCTTTGGAGTGCTTCTGTGTCACGAAGTGTGTTCATAGATGCTTATATATATGGCTATTGCTGTAACTGTATAATATATATATAATATATATATATATATATATATATATATGTGTGTGTGTGTGTGTGTGCAGACATCACTGACGTATATGTAGATATAGATATATATATTTCATATTAGTTTGTAACAGTAATGCATCTGTAGACTAGAATGTGTTAATTCACAAACAACAATACATTACAATGTACTGTACATATGTTCACAAGGCCACTGTCCCATTTGTGATCATTACAGTGACATGCATATGGTATAAGGTGTAGTCTCAGGACCATGAAAGATGTGTACACCTTGGATAGCTTAGTGGTACGTCCCATGCCTATAGTGCGCATGGTCCAGGGTTTGACACCTGTGATGCTGTACAAATGTTTTTACTGTAGAGTAAGGCTCATTTACCCAGTTGTAAGCATGTAACAGTGTTTGTGTGACATTATAGCAGCGGTTAAACACAGTTAAACAAACATTGTGACATATAACCTGTGCATACAAACACGGCCACATCTGCTAACTACTCCGGATATATACCTGTCAGTGACATAACATCTCACTATGTGCTGTCATGACATTACATTCTCTGTTGACTGTACTCTCCTGCAGACATGGATTTATATGGGTGATTCGAATGTTTATTATACAAACGATTACTACCTATATCTGCAAGCTGTGGTTAAGGTATACTTTTGCACATGATAACCATCCCTGCCTTTATCGGGATTGTTAACTCGAATGCACAGATACTATGTGGATGCTGTAAGCATTACACTGTTTGCATTAATGTTGCTTCTGCCTATTTCCTATTTAGGTGATTTCTATGTGTAAGCTAGGCTAAGAAAGGGTGGCAGCCCCCTAACTCACTAAGTTTCACATACTCATGACATAACAACATATAACAAATGTACTGTGAGACAATACATTACATTCCTAACTACATTAGGCACAGCCCCTCACTGACACACTTCAAGGCAAACCTTGTTGTGTGAATGGGTAACAGACTATACACCCCCGGGATCATGTGTCCCAGAACCATACACCCAGGGATGGGGGAGCCTGTCCAGTTTGATAGCTGCAAGACCTGTTGGGGGAATTGAATGGTGTTGAATTGCCACATTAACATGCCCTCTTTAGATCACTAAGTACCCCTATCACCCTCCACAACCCCAGTCTTCCACAGCTTCCTGCAACTCTGCTGAAATTGCTTCATTGGCTATGCTTGACAGAGGCTCAGTTACTTCATCGATGGTGCGGGGAAGGCCAACACACTGTTGCTATGCTTCTGATTGCCCTTGGGCAGATAGATAGTAAGCTATCTGTGCACCTGTAACGTGCAGGCCATCACAGCCATAATATGCGAATAAACAGACCTTCAGATCACAATATACAGTGTGAACTCACCATGTAGTCAGGAAACAGTTGAGTACAGCATGAACATACAGAACACTGATACTTAGTCACTCCAAATGCCTATCTTGGAAGCTAGAAGACTTGTATAAGGTTAAGGCTTTCTATTGCTTACTATTAGGTTACCTACAGGGGAGATGACAATCAAGCACAGATGGGGAACATGCATGCAATGATACCATACCGGCCTATGTGTCTGCCTTACACTTTGGAATACTGGCCAAGGCTATTGGCACCACCATGGTGCCTTATTTAGGAGAGTCCTGAAGGTGAATACCAGCTCCATAAACAGCACAATAGCAGACTCAATGTGGTTTATGCTACTCAACACCAGGGGTTGAGATCACAACATGCATGCACTCACAGCACTCCTCAGGATGGACAACATCAACATCTGTGCATTAACTGCAATCTGTCTTAAGGCTCCTGATAGCACACCATCACTACCAGACTACAACCCATACCACACATTTCAGCCACGAAACATGGACTGATAGACATGGAGGGGCTGTATCCATATTCATCAGGGATACCTACACCTCCAGGTTATTGGGGCAGCATGATACCTCTGTGATCATCCATGTGCAGCTACCATCAGCCACAATAACAATGTTGAATGTGGCCTGCTATGGATCACCCTCCATGACCCAGGACCTCCACTCCACCTACCTGGAGATAGTGGAGAACACGACAGTCCTAACACACACCCTGGCATTGGTCAATGTCAACTACCATACCATTAACTGGGACACGTACTCTGGTACTCACATCCGGGACCAGCGCTTCCTGGAATGTATCACCTCATATGCCCTGTATCAGGTGGTAACCTCCCTAACGTGGGGTGGAAGCCACTAGATGTGGTCATCACCAACATGGGCAACAGGTGCACCACAGTGGAGGTTTACAGGTTACTGGTTAGATCTGACCATGAACTATTCACTGTTTCCATACCCTAGCATCTCCCCCACCCACTGATACCACAGTGTATACCTTTCCTACAGCTAAATTTACACTACTAGTGACAGGGGTGGGGGGTTTCACAGCCCCCACACTAAGGGGAAACACTGCTCTAGATACAGACAGCTTTACAAATGCAGTCTATAAGCACCTACATGGATGTATGGATCGTGCCATCGCTGGTAAACCAAGACTCACTCCTCCTAGACAAGGACACCGGTCTGGTGGACCTCTGCAATAAACAGGCTATACTACAGATGTAGGACAGTGTTCCAGACACACAGCAAATCCCACGACGGTCTGACATCTGTGACCACTATTAGTATGATACGTAGGTCCCTCATGACATCATCCAAGGCTAACATTAGCAGGAGAATACGCAAGGATTCGAAAGATAACCACAAAGCCTTCTTTGGCTATGTCAAGGATCTACTTGGTGACACACAGATTTCCACTGTGCCAGAGAAATATAGCACACAATATGCTGACCCTACTGATATCACCAACATCCTTACAGATACATGCAGTGCATACTTCACCCCCTAAACAGCCCACAACACTACCTGTAAGGTACAGTATCCCAACCATCAGAGACACACAGGTGGAATGCTAATCAGTCCACTCTAACAGAAGAACACAGCATCAATGGAGGCAGATGGTTACTCAGATTGCATCTTGCAAACTGTACATGACAACCTGCCCCCCACCTAATTATGCATTCCTACTTCAGCCTCCCCACAGGCTACATGCCCATACAATGGCGCGTGGCAATGGTTATTCCACTCCATCATGGGGAAATCACAACTGACCATGGTAACTACCACCCCATAAGCCTGACTAGCCTGGTCTGCAATGGTATGGTTCACATCCTCATGGTACTCATTAACAATGACATTGGTAACCTTTGGACACATGACCCAACCTAGGTCAGCTTGGTTGACTGCAGTTCATGACTACTTAACCTGTTTTACGTCTTACATACAGTCACCAAGACATTAGATGACAGGGGAGGTGGTTCACACATACTACCTGGACCTCACCAAGGCTTTTGACACCATGTCCCACTCAGGTATTATTGATAAACACACCAACCTGTACATTCACCCACACATCACAGGTTGGGTTGCCAACAGGCTTACACACACAACCTACATGGTATGACTAGCGGTCTCCAGGTCCAACTCTTGAACAGTCACAACTGGTGTCCCACAGGACTCAGTCCTAGGAGCCCTACTGTTTGGCATATATGTCTCAGATGTACAGGCAAACACAGGTGGACTATGGCAGAACATGTTTGGCAATGACTGCAAACTGGGAGCCATGACTGATAGTCCAGCTGACACGGACATCCCTCAGGGGGCCTCACAAAGAACATCACAGGGTGCCACTGACATGGCCTCCAGCCAAGTGCCACTAACTGCATGGTCATTCCATTGTGGAATTGGCACCCACATATTAACACATGAGCAGCAGCCACTTTAATACAGACGAGGTAATGGGGTATCTGTGGACTAAGGTAGATAGTGATCTCCCCTGTGACAATCATATCTCTACAGTAGTTAGGACATCCTTCTATGTAGGCCATCTGACTACTAAAGGATTCCCATCTAGACATACTGGGATTATAGTGCCCCTTTACTCATCACTCATCAATCCCATCAAAGGGTATAATAATCCATGTGGGATGTACCTCAGACTACATGTCCAACAGCTGGGGGGTCCACAAATGTACCTCACCAAGGGGAATACTGGCCTCCAACATATGGCCTATGCAGCCATACTGGATACACTCCTGCTTTACTCAGTGGCATCTCGTTTACCCAGAAATGATCTTCGCTGACCAACACAGCCATGTCAAACTCTGGCTTGATGGATATGCTCCACCTATGGGAATCCATGTCACAGTGAGCCACACACTGTAGTGCGCTGACCTTGCCACAACAATAACCAGAAGATATTGGAGGGACACCTTCTTGTCACAGACACTCCCCATACTTTGGAACAGCATCCCTATCTACATTTTACAGAGCCCCTCACTAACACTCTGCAAGAGAAACCTTGAAGGGTGAATGGGGAATGGTAGATGCCCCCCAGGGATCGCGCCATTGGCTCTGCTCCACAGAGGGATGGTTAATGACTCAATGGGGTGGCAAACACTGACACATTTTGGCTGGCCTTATGAATGGCCTCTGGCAGTTGGCCACGTACCTACCTATGAATCTATACATACAGTATCTGCATATGCTGATAGCTTAGTTTACTGTTCAGGTGTTGACTTACCTTGTGTGACTGGCTGTTGTGTGTACAATAGTTGAGGGCTGCCTATGTTGGATGCACACAGTAGACTGCCTATACATGACAATTTACAGGTAGTCTTGTGTGTGTGCCATCCATTTTTACTGTGTGTGCAGGTGGAGAAGGGTGTCAGTCCCTAGGTGCCTACACTGTCAGTGTGTGTGTGCTATATGTTCCCTCTTTGCCAAGGCATGGGCTTACTGGGCATGCCTCCATCTGCATACTGGGGCTGGCTCAGGGTGTTCATGGTCAGAGTACCTCTGTGCCTGTGGGGTCCTTGGCAATGGTGGTGGGCTGTGAGGGCCTTCACCATTCTGTCCCTGCTGCAGCTGTTTCTACAGGACCATATTGTTTATCATGGAACACACTATGAAGATGTGGACACACATGCCTGGAGAGTACTGCAAGGCTCCACCAGATATGTCCAAGCAATGGAACTGTGATTTCAGCATCCCAAACACACGCTATATGATGATTCTGGTTTGTGCATGTGCCTCATTATGACATTCCTGCATGGGTGTGTGTGCATTTCTGATGGGAGTCATCATCCACGGTTCCAGTGCATAGCCAGCATCCTCCACCAGGTGGCCATTTGGGATGTACCTCCTGGCAAATAACCAATACAGCTGTGAGGCATGCCAGATGTGGGAGTCGTGATAGTTTCCAGGGCTGCTAGCACACACATCCATGATAATGCCCTGGGCATTGCACATGACCTGGCAGTTGATGGAGGGGTATCCCTTGTGGTTTATGTAGCACCTTCCCTGCTCACTGGGTGGTGACTTGATGTGTATGTGCGTGCAGTCTATTGCACCCAGTACCTCCGGGTACTCTACCACATGGCAGAAGAGACGCATATTGCTGGCCAACTCCTCCTGCATTTGGGGGAAATATATGTACTCATTGGCATGTGGTAACATGGCATCCCGGAACTGGTGTAGTACCCTGGATGCTGATGCATGTGAGATCCCCATGATATCCCCAGTTGGTCTTTGAAAGGTACCTGTAGCTAGTATTCTCAGGCTTACACATACCTTCGTATCCACTGGGATGGGCTCCCCTCTGTTTGTTCTGGCTGTGAGACGTGGCCGGCACAGCTCCACAAGTTGCTGTAGGGTGTCCCTGTCCACCCTGTAATGCTCAACTATTTCCAGATCATGTAGCCCCTGGTAGGTTACCCTGGGTCTGAACACTCTCCTCCTCCTCTGGTGCCTGCAGTGGTTGTGTGCATTATCCTCCACACCACCTTCAGTCTCCAACACATGCTGATGGATCAAAGCTATGGCAGCCCCTAACATGTACATAATAAAAGTTCCCTGTCTGTATACACCACTGGTGCAGAGTGCATGGGAATACACAAATTTGTGTGAGGTGCTTTCAAACTTTATAGTATTATGCTATGGATGCTGCTGATGTAAGTGGGTGTGTATGAATTATTCCAGCTGCTGCGCATCTTAATTATGGGTTTTGCAATGAGTACTGCAAGTGTGGGGCCTTTACTGTGGAGATCTATTTGCCTGCCTTGATTACTCTGTTGCCCTTTAATTCACTTTTAGACCTGGATCCCCTCCCATTATCAGGTGTGCATCCATCTGCCGTCTTTCTTGTTTTGTACTTTCCTTACCCAGTCATGACGAATTGTGCCTTGTAGCTGATATACTGCATATCGCATTTTGTTCTGCTTTGACACTTTGCTGTTTTCTTTGCAGTACAGCTCCTCCCCTTCCCTGTTCTGCAGGTAGCTGCTTGCAGCCTTGTTAGCTGTTGTCAATGGCCCACTGTAGGCTCCTAGGTGTTAATTAGCCATTTGTAGTCTAATTTCACTGCTGCAGCATTTCCTTATTTCTTTCCTATATCCTTCCTGTTTCAGCTGCAATGCACGACACGCATACCCTTTTACCGGGTTTATGCGCTTTTTCATCTCCATTCACAGGCATACTCGGTTACCTTGTGTACTGTCCGCTAAGCATAGCTATAGGGCAATTCGACACACCCCTATCCTGCAGCTTTGCCTAGCTAGGGCAGACCGGTTTAGCAATGCTCCAATGTGCTTACAGCAATGGCGACACACAACTCTCTTGATGTCATCTTTATCTCAAGGGCTCACCTCAGTGTTATAATGCTACGCTGTTTTGTGCATCCTTACACCAGCAGGAAATCTGCAATTCACTATTACTCCTCTCATTTGCACGGCATTACCTACTAATTCCTAGCTACTGTGCATAACACTGTCACAGCCCCTTAGCAACCCTTGCACCATAAGTATGGTGCAGCATGCCTGTCATTGACTATTATGGGGAAATCCTAGTTGGGATCTATCTATGTATGTCTGATTCTGTTACAGACATGCCTTAAGTTAATATGACATATCTGGGGGGAATCATGATAAGTATAGATAATTATGTGAGTATGCTGTGTATCTTAGTTATTATCTGTTGATTTGGACTTAGTTGCATATCTTTGCATTGTAGTATATAAACAAGAAGTGATGAAGGTTTTTGCAGTGTGACGTGTCAGCTTGACTTTTAACATGATTTTTTTTTGTATGCTGGTTTGCTAGTGTATTGTTTTACTATAGTGTGCTGCATGTGTGGTAAGGGGATGTTGCTGTCTGTAGCATTTGGTAGCATTGTTAGGGAAGCTTAGAGTGATAGAGTAGTGTATATTACAAACATGTTTGATGACGTTCTCCATTTATGTATGGAAAGGGTAAGGAAGTAAACATACTTTTTTTCTATGTGCAGGTGTGTAGGTTATGCAGGTGTACATATAGGGGTGGGGTTTGAAGAATATAATGACACAGTTACTAATGGATCAGTTGATTGTGTCATGAATACAATGGTTAGCTGCAATTCATTACATGAAGTTATACAACTAAGGCTTTGTAGTTACATTCATCCTGCATACTTTGGGTACAGAAATTAAAGATGATAATGTAGCAGTTGCTACATATTTATCTGTAAAGGAATAAGAATATCTTATGCATGTACAAGGAAAATGCTCCAACTCCTACCTTTCAACAATAATGAGCATCTTTATAAGTTATCATATGGGGAAGAGAAGCAGGGTGAAATGAAGAACGGTGTGCATGTTTTACATTCAAATTTAAACTATAATATGCCTCCGAGACGGAATACTGCACTTATGTATTAATTGCTCCTGTCTGTTAGATATATTTATTTATTTATCATTTGTTAACCAGGAAAGTCTGACTTGGAATGAAGCCAATTTTCAGCGAAGGCCCGGGGAGAAATGTTCCAGATGCATGTCTTTGTAATGTGGGAGAAAACCCACACGAACGCAGGGAGGACATACGGACTCCACACAGAAGGCACCCCAGCCGAGAATCGAACCAAAGAACCTCTTGCTGTGAGGTGACAATGTTATCGCTGCACCACTGATGTATGCTAATCAGTGCACTCCACCCCTATATGTACACCTGCATAACCTACATATATTGTGATGCAACATATAACAAACCATGAAACAGCTGCAGAAAACCTCCTATTAAATGAGCTACCTGACAATCTGTCAGAGTGATTGCTAATCAGTGCATACACGCATACTGTTTTGGGACCGTCCAGCTAAGGGGAGGTCAGTTTTAGTAATTATTTTAAGTGGGAAGTACACTTTCTCTGAATAATGAACACAGATACGGTGGGTTGTGTGAGAAGGTTGTATATAATTGGTGCCCTGAACATTATATAAATGGATAGGCAGGACAGAATAGTCTGTACGTCAGTAGTATGTTACTTCTACACACAATTTCTTTGAGATATAGAGTCTGGTATGATGGTGGCACTAACCTTCAGCCTGTAAGCACATTGCCATGTTTCAGTCTGCAGAGCTGAATAATCTATGCTACAATTTGTATCCTATGTGGCTTTGTATTAATGAATGACAATGTATAATTGTTGTTTGAAGCTTTTCTCACTGGGCCTCCTTTGAAAGGAGATTTTTTTACCCAGTTGAACTTTCCTGGTCAATAAACAGAAATAAATAAATATAAATCTGTCTATCTATCCATACACACACACATGAATATACAGATAGAGGCACAATCCTTAATGTTGAGTCAGGTTTGATCTTCTTCTTCCCGGTTAGGGGTCGCCACAGTGGATCACCTGTCTGCTCATGACTGGCAGTGGAGTTTTACGGTGTCGAGTTGCCAGCATAGCGCCCAACCTTCCACAGAAGGCACACACATGCACACACTCATGCCTAGGGCCAATTTAGAGTATCCAATCCACCTAGAGTATGTCTTTGGGATGTGGGAGGAAACTGTAGCACCTGGAGGAAACCCATGTAACCACAGGGAGAACATGCAGACTCCACACAGAAGGCACCCCAGCCGAGAATCAAACCGGAGAACCTCTTGCTGTGAGGCAGCAATGCTAACCGCTGCACCACCATGGCCGCCCCTGAGTCAGGTTTGATAAAGATGCATTTTGCTTGTACCCAGTCTATTGAAACTTGTCTGTCTGAGTGACTGTAATGGGAAGAGCAGGACTTGCCCCCCCAACCCTCACCCACAGGATTCTTGTTAAATCCTTTCCTGGAGTGTCTATGAGATGGCAGTTAATAAAACAGGCATGTTAAAATATACTTTGATTTAGCCAGGTTCAACAAATAAGTACACACATGTATACATGTATTCAGAGAGAGAGAGAGAATAAATCAACAAAAAGGGAAAACTAGTTGTACAGGAATGACTGCTTTTGATATTGGCATACGAATTAGTAAAACAGGCTGTTGTCACAACTTCTTATATAAGATCTGTGTCAAAGATAACATTGCATTCTTAGTTAAAATATGAAAACAGGATTCAAGCTGAAATTGCTTGTTTAAACCTCAGTTTATTAAATTAAAACAAGAGATGATTACTTTTGCCCTTGTCAGAGCATGAACAGATCTAAGTTATACATAGCAGTAACAAGTAATATATACTTTTCTATTTTTCATATAAATAGCCATGTAAATTACAACTAAAGGTTTACTCCAAGAGCACTTGAACAGATCACATTCAATGACAATGATTTCAACAGTGGTACATTCAAAGTTTGCGTCTTTATTGTGATTGGTGTTGTCAACTCCTCTATCTAAATAAGTACAAAGTCTAGGTATGTCAAATGACAATGCAGGTATCAGGTCCTGCATTTGTATTATATTAATATGGCATATAATGAAACAGATGGCAGTGAGACTATACTCGGTGTGAAATGCTGTGCTGGGAGAGGGGAAGTGACAGATGGTTAATAGAATTCAGATCAGAAATGTGCTGCTAAGGGCAGAGGTGCAATTAGGATTTAGCAATTGTGTATGAGTCTAGGAGCTATGGCTATTTATATCGAAAATAGAAAAGTGTATACTACTTGTTACTGCTATGTATAACTTAGATCTGATGAAGCTCTGACAAGGGTGAAAGTGCTCATCTCTTGTTTTAACTTATTAAACCATGGTATAAACAAGCAATACCAGCCTGAATCCTGTTTTCTTATTTTTAATAAGAATGCAAAGTGGTCTTTGTCATGGATCTTACATAAGAATTGTGACAACGGCCTATTTTAATACTTCGCATGTCAATATCAAGAGCAGTTGTTCCTGTACAACTAGTTTTCCCTTTTCTTTAATTTGTTCATTCTTAAGAAAAGTGTGTACTACCCTTAAG
>NC_056742.1:271658590-271726090 GCF_019279795.1 Protopterus annectens | reverse complement strand
TGGACCTCGCAAAGGCATTTGACACAATACCCCACTCAGGCATCATAGATAAGCTATCCAGCTTAAACATAAACCCCTATGTCACAAGATGGGTGGCTAACTGGCTCAAAGACAGAACCCACAGAGTCAGAATTGCCGGAGACATGTCTGACTCGAAACCGGTCACAAGTGGTGTCCCACAGGGCTCAGTCCTTGGACCTCTCTTGTTCGCCATTTACTTTTCCGAGGTACAGGCCAGCACGGGAGGACTATGGCTGACTAAGTTCACGGATGACTGCAAGCTGGGAGCCATTATTGACTCTCCAGCTGACACGAACATCCTTCAAAAAGGTCTCACAGAGACGGACAACTGGTGCCAGAGCCATGGCCTAAAGCTGAATGCCAAGAAGTGTATAGTCATACCCTTTGGCAAAAATAAAGTGCCCACAAACTGCCATATAGGTGGAAACCCATTAAATACAGAAGAAGTAATTAGGGATCTGGGGACCCAAGTTGATAGCAATCTCTCCTTTGACAACCACATTGCCAAAGTGGTTAGAAAGACCTTCTATATAGCCCACCTTATCACGAAAGGATTCACATCCAGATCAGGGGAGGTAATAGTGTCCCTCTATTCATTCCTCATCAGGCCCATCATAGAATACAATGCCCCTTTTGGGATGTACCTTACCTGCCACCTGCAGCAGCTGGAAAGACCCCAAAAGTACCTCACAAAGAGGATCAAGGGACTCAAGCAGATGCCATATGCTGCCAGGTTAAAGAAACTCCAGCTTTACTCAGTTGCATACCGCCTACTTCGAGGCGATCTATGCCTGACATACAAAGCTATGTCCAACCCAGAATTAATGAACATGCTCCACCTCAGAAAATCCAAATCCCTTAGAACCACGCGCTGGAGGGATTTGAACCTCAGCACAGAGCTAAATAGAACGTGCTGGAGGGACAGATTCATAACACAGAGGCTCCCTTCACTTTGGAATAGAATACTGATCCATGTTAGGCAGAGCACCTCACTGACTCTCTTCAAGAGGAATCTTGATGAGTGGATGGGAGATCGTAGATTCACCCCAGGGATTACTTCTGTGTCTCTGCTAGACAGAGGCTCAGTTAACTAACCTTAAAAAAGGCATAGCAAACTCAAATCTAAGCAAGGGTGGCGAAAGCCAAACACACTCGGGCTAGGCTTGTAAATGCCCCAGGGCAGATAGCCTAGTATGAACCTATGAACCTATATATATATATATATATATATATATATATATATATATATATATATGTATATATATATATATATATATATATATATATATATATATATATATATATATATATATATATATATATATATATATGCTTTTATTTATGGGTCCCCTACAACACATGGTCAAAATTTCACAAAGCCAAGACCATATGGCCGAGACTATATGATCGACTTTTGAAATATCAATAAATATATATATATATATATATATATATATATATATATATATGATCTCAAAGTTGGTATATGTGTGTATATATATGTATATATATATATATATATATATATATATATAAAAATATATATATATATATATATATATATATATATATATATATATATAGGTTCATAGGTAGGTACCAGGCTATTGGCCCTAGGGCCTATATAAGCCTAGCCAAATGGTACCCTGGCTTTTGCCACCCAAGAAAATTATTTTCCTGTGCCCCTGTCAAGCAGAGCCATAGAAGTGATCCCCGGGGTGCATTTCCTATCTCCCATCCAATCATCAAGATTTTTTCTTGAAGAGTGCTAATGAGGAGCTTTGTTTGATATAGACAGGTAGATTGTTCCAGAGTATGGGAAGTCTCTGGGACAGGAATCTATCCCTCCAGCGTGTTCTGTTTATTGTGGTGACAAGGTTTAGGTCCCTAGAGCATGCAGCTCAGAGGGACTGGGATTTCTTTACGTGGAGCATGTCCAACAGCTCTAGGTTTGACATAGCTTTGTATGTTAGGCAGAGATTGCCTCTGAGTAGGCGATATGCTACAGAGTAAAGCTGGAGTTTTTTGAGGCGGTCTGCGTAGGGCATCTGTTTGAGGCCGGTAATACTCTTTGTGAGGTATTTCTGAGGCCTTTCCAGTTGTTGTAGATGTCTTGTCAGTTACATACCAAAAGGGGCATTGTACTCTATAATGGGTCTAAACAGTGTTGAGTAGAGGGGAACAATGACCTCTTTTTTCCTGGATGAGAAACCTTTTGTGATGAGATGTGCCATGTAGAAGGATTTCCTAACTACTGTGGCGATACTGTCCTCCTGTGTCCCAAGGTCTCTTATCACACTTTCGGTGTTAGGTAGACTACCGCCTATGTGGTAGTTTATGGGTAGAGTTTTTACCAAAGGGGATGACAATGCACTTTTTGGCATTGAGCTTGAGGCCATGCCTTTGACACCAGGCATCTGTCTCAGTGAGGCCCTTTTGTAGGATGTCCATATTGTTAGGAGTTTCTATTATGGCTCCTAGTTTGCAGTCATCTGTGAACTTCATTAGCCAAAGACCTTCTGTTTTAGCCTGTACTTCAGAAAAGTATATACCAAACAGGAGAGGACCCAGAACTGAACCCTGTGGTACTCCACTTGTCACTGGTCTGAAGTCGGATTTGGAGTCTGCTACTTTCACAGTGTGAGTTCTGTCATTGAGCCAGTTGGCAACCCATCTTGTGACAAAGGGATTCATACCTAGTTTAGTGAGTTTATCTATAATTCTAGAGTGGGGGATGGTGTCAAAAGCCTTGGCGAGATCTAGATAGGCTGTGTGAACCACCTTACCCTCGTCTACGGCTTTGGTGATGGCTTCAAAGAAGTCAATCAGGTTCAGGAGACATGATCTGCCTTTTACAAACTCAAACTGGGTGGGGTCCAGAGTTTGGAGATTACCAATGTCTTTGTTTATAAGTTCCATGATGATACATTCCATGGCCTTGCAGACCAGGCTCGTTAGGCTAATGGGGTGGTAGTTCCCGGGGTCCGTGGTGGCTCCCCCTTTGTGGAGTGGGATAACTGTCGCTGTGCGACATTCAGTTGGCACAAAGCCTGAGGTGAGGCTATGACTGAACATGGTGCTTAGGTGCGGTGCCAGTTCATTCTGTAGTTCACGTAGAACACAGCCTGGGATGTTGTCAGGTCCCATGGATGCTGTGTTCTTGGCTTTGGAGAGTGTGGTTTTTACCTGTGCAGCCATGATTACAGGAACTTTGCATTCTTCTGGTATAGAGATGGGCCCTTTAGGGGGGTGAGGGGGGGGGTAAAGGTAGCACTGAACCTATCTGCCAGGATGTTGGAAATATCAGTTAGTTCTGTATATATAGTGCCACTGTGCTGTAACTCAGAGCAGATCTGAGTGTTGCCATTGATATTCTTGCCATAGCTATAGAATGCTTTGTGGTTGTCTTTAGAATCAGTGGCAATTTTGTTTTCATAACTAGCTTTGGAGGATTTTATGAGGGATCTCAGCTTCTTACTGAGGCTGACCAGGGAGTTCTTCCAGTGATGGGATTTACTCTTTTTTTGCAACAGTTTCTTTCTTCTGTTGTAGAGTTTGTTTATGGCAGGGGACCACCAGATTGACTTCCCTTTATTTGAGGATAGCATCTTGGTTCTGTTAGGGATAGCACGATCCATGCACTTGTGTAAGTGCTTATAAAGTACACTTGTGTAGGATTCAGCAGTCGTACCTCTATTATCCATCTGCGTGGGTGTCGTGAAGTTTGCCACTTCTGTCTTAATAAGCGTGAAGTTGGCTTTGGAGACATTTTTTACGGTGGTTTCCCTAATGGGGGTTGGGGGCGGGATGTGGATGTCTAGGCTGATTAGCTTGTGATCGGATCTAACCAATGAGGAATTGATCTCTGGTGTGGAACACCGGTCGCTCAAGTTGGTAATGACCAGGTCTAGGATATTGCTGCCCCTGATGGGGGTGTGGATAAATTGATCCAAGGCATTGGAATTTATGAATTCCAGAAAACATTGAGCAAAAGAGTTGGCACATGAGCAGTTTTCCCAGTTAATGGTGGGGTAGTTGAAAATACCCATTATTAGGGTGTTGGGTTGTACCTTAATATTTTCCAGAGTATCAAGAAATGAGTAGTGGGAATCCTGGGGCATGGTGGGGGATCTGTAGCAAGTTACAATTTGGATTGCGGTCTTGCCCAGAATTAGTTGCACTTGGATAATCTCGGATGCATTATGCTGCACAACTTGCCTGGAGGTGTGGATATCCTTAATGAATATGGACATGCCTCCACCTTTAGTGTTTCAGTCCAGGTTAGGTGGCCGAAAGGTGTGGTATGAATTATAGCCTGGTAATGCAGGGGTGCTCTCTGGAGCCTTGAACCAGGTCTCTGTCACTGCAGAGATGTCTGTGTGATTACCCTGTTTGCCTTTTAAATAGTCATTGAAAAGCAAGAAATGGTAATTAAACCAGACTGACTAAAAGGAAGCAGAGTATATACGAAAACACATGTAAAGTCAATGCATTGACAGGAACTTAGGGGCTATGATGTAATATTTTAAAGCCAAACACTGCATTGTGAGATACCTAGAGGTAGACTAAAAAATCAAGATACCAGACCTCATGTGGGCAGACTCTGGAATTACATTTAAAAATACAAAAAAAGTATACAGAGTCCAAAAGTGGTGTTAAAATGTTAGAAACATCAAGACTTGATGAAATAAACATGTTTTTTTTCAGTCTATGGATGCAGTACCCCTTTAAGGAGAATAAACGACACCATACAGAATATTATATTCATAAAGTTGCAAAAAGTATTCTAAGAACTAAGTCAACACACAAATGGAGAAAAGAGATTTTGCCAATAGGGATGACTGCAAGTAGGGGTACAGAAAATAGGCAAGAGGAGTCTGGAGAAAACTGGCAAAGGAATCAAGGTATTAGGATCAAATAAGTAGAGAAGGAAAGGTAATAGAGTGGGATGAGGCCAAGAAGAAGTTTAGACTGCAGGATAGAGACTACTTTTCCTATCAGAGATTGATATCAAAGTATAGGCAAAGAGAAAGGGATAGGGGAGTCCTATGTGAAAGACCTGCTTTTGTAAACTTTTTAGTTGAATCTAGAATAGAAATTGCTGTTAAAAAGGGATAATTAGTAGGGGATATAAAATATTGTGTGATAACTCTAAGAATCAGTTAGAGGAGGTTTGAAAAGATTGGGAAGAGAGACTTGAAAAACAATTCACAAGGGAACAATGGGAAGACATATGTATGGCTTCCAAATATGCAACAAATTCCAGAAGGTTTAGCATTTTTGCTTGAAAGTATCTGCATATGTATTTTTAAAACCAAAGCAGATTTCAAATAATTTTCCTCAGGTAGATAGCAAAGGTCTGATGGGGAAGAAAGAGATTACTGGGAACATGTTTTTCGCAAGTGTAATGAGTTGGCAGGTTTTTAAAAAATCCCTACAGAATACTCTGTCAGAAATATTGGGGAGGAAATGGCTGTACCCTAGGAAATGATTCCTTTGAGCTGGGATACATTCATAGCTTCATAAATTAGTACTAGGTTAACTGCCCTTGTGGGCCATTTTAAGCCTAGCCAAATACCCCATCTGAGAATCAAACCTTGCTCCTTGGGTCTGTAAGGTAAATACCTTAACCATTCTGCCATCTTATTTGAATACGCAAGACAAGCAACATGGTGTCAGAATGGGATCTGAAATAAAACTTCTTCAAGACCATGAGGCACGCAGCTACAACTGGAGGAATATACATAAGTGAATCATCTGAAGCTCAAACGATTCGTAAACAGGTCAGAAAGATAAATCCAGGTACTAAAACTCATTTAAATGATTTTTACTCAATGAATATAAAATAAAGCATTAAAACCATTCAAAAAGAGTTTCTAATTAAATGAAATGTTTGAAACTGTGATATGTTGATAAAAGTACTCAAAATGCTTACGAAAATGCTTGAAATAACTTCCAGATCACATAAAACGTATAAAAAAGGAAAAATTTATTTTTTTGCTATGTGCTTCTTTTCCATATTAACTAAAGCTATTCAAAATATCCGAAGTGTGCAAAGTGTTCGCAAGTTTGTGCAGTATTACAGTACAGTTATTTCACAGAATATAGTAATGTCAAAGAGATTGTTGTGCAGTTGAATATTTTTCAAATACCTGGTGTGTACATTTGAATATAATTACAAAAGCATTTTGTTGGCATGGCAGAGGGATTTTGCAGACCTGCTATACTTGTATTTGATAATAATGTTGCTGAAAACTGGAGAGAGTTTAAGCAAGAGTACGATATTTTCATACAGGCTGCTTTTTCTGATAAAGATGCACATACAAAGGCATGTATTCTGCTTAATTTAGCTGGTTCAGAAGCCATTGAAAAGGAGATTTCATTTGTGTATGCCCCAGCTGTGTATGCAGGGGAGGGGGAAGACCACCATAATGTGGTACCGGCTGAAACGTGTGAAGATCCTGAGTGCTTAAAATGTAAATTTAGAGAAATGTGTAACCCCCAAATGAATATTACAATGGAAAGGCACATATTTTACACAAGAGATAAAAAGCCTGGTGAAACTTTTACAGCATATATAACTGACTTGAGAAACAAGGCAAAAATGTGCAGATTTGATGATTTAAGAGATGAGTTGATAAAAGACAGGCTTGTGTGTGGTATTAAAGATGACGCAGTGAGAAACATTTTGCTTCAAGACAGTGATTTAACTTTGAATAAGGCCATAGAGATTTGTCAGATATATAAGCTCACAGAAAAGCACACTAATATGCTTACAAATGAGAAAAGTATGCTTGCAGTGCCTTCCATGTTGATAGTATAAAGCATGCAGTTAAAAGTTACAGGCCTAAGGGCATGGTCACTGCAGCAAAATCCAGAGCAGCTACAGTAAAATTCAAGGCACACTCAGTAAAGCAGAGGGGTGAGTCTGCAAAACTTGTGACAGGCCTCATAGTCAACTGTCATAATTGTAGAAGTAGCCATGAGGCCAGGCGAAAGAAGTACTTAGCTTTTGGTCAGCAGTGCCACACATGTAAAAAGTGGAATCATTTCAAAAGGTTCTATAACTCAAAAGGGGCACATTCTTTTATTAAAGGAGAGCATTCAAAGAGGCAAGTTGATCAACTAGAAAGCTGTGACCATACTTTTTATGTTGATGGTGTGTCTGTGCTTGATGAAACAGTCAAAGCAGTAGATTTGTTGGCAAAGATTGAAGTATTTTGTACTGTTCTGATTAATGAGAGATCTGTAGAGCTCAAAGTTGACACTGGTTCAAAGTGCAATGTTATGTCAGCAGAAATGTTTGCCATAGTAAAAGCTGGTGAGAAGCTTGATCTGGCAAAGTGTGCGAAGCTTGTTGCTTATGGTGGTTAAGAAATTCAAACTGAAGGCTCAGTAGTGCTTTCATATTATTCTGCTGGGAGCAGCTATGACTTGCAATTTTACATAGTCAAGAGATACATGCAGTCATTGTTAGGCCTCAAAGACCTCCATGTAAGCACGTGTAACAACAAAGATTTCACACAAACTATATTTTTTGACTATGCTGATCTTTCTGAAGACATGTTGGGCAAACTCCCAGTTATGTACTCCATGAAGTTAGACCACAAGGCAAGCCCAGTTATTAGACCAGCACGTAAAGTTCCAGTAGCCATGTGAGGCAGAGTTAAAGCTGAGCTAGACAGAATGGTGGGTCTAGGAGTAATTTGATCAGTAGAAGAAACAACTGAATGGGTATCCTCCATGGTGGTAGCTCATAAGAAAAGCTCAGATGATATTATAATATGTATTAATCCAAGAGATTTGAACAAAGCACTAAAACGACCTCATCATCCAATGTGTACAGTTGAGGAAGTTGCTCCTCTTATGCCAAATGCCATTGTTTTTTCTGTCTTAGATGCAAAAAGTTAATTTTAACAAATTTTGCTTGACTGAAAATCTTCATTACTAACCACTTTCAGTAGACCATTTGGAAGGCACATATTTTTGATAATGCCATTTGGGATAAATTCTGCCAGTGAAGTCTTTCAACATCCGATGGAGCAAATATTTTTCTGGCTATCCATGTTCTATTATAGTAGATGATAATTCTTGTAGGAGACCATGGTGAAGTTGAGCATGATAGAAACTTCAGGAAAGTTCTGGAATGTGCTCATGAAGTGAATCTTAAGTTAAATCCTCAGAAATGCAAGTTCAGGCTACGAGAATTTACTTATGTTTGTCATTTGTTTACCATTTCAGACTTACGACCAGATCCTTCCAATCAAACTGCAATTCTTGAGATGCCAGCTCCAGACAATGTCACCTCCTTACAATGTTTTCTTGACATGGCCAACTATTTGGGCAAGATATTTCAGATTTCAGTGGCTTTCAGCACTGCTAAGAGAGCTGACACCCAAAGATGTAACCTGGTCCTAGTTGGAACAGCACCAAAGAGTGTTTGATGTCCTGAAAAAGAGAAGTGCCAGTCCACCCATTTTATGATATTATGATGTTCACAAACCTGTAACTCTTTCTTGTGATGCTTCAAAGTTTGGTCTTGGTGCAGTCATTCTTCAAGAGGGCAGGCCACTAGCCTATACATCCAGAACTCTAACCCAAACCGAGATGCAGTATGCTCAAATAGAGAAAGAGCTCTTGGCAATTGTGTTTGCATGTTTGAAGTTCCATGATTATATTTATGGCTGACCTATTCAAATCGAGACTGACCACCAATCTTTGGTCACTATTTTGAAAAAGCCAATGCACACAGCTCCTGCGAGATTGCAACACATGATGTCAAAATTGCAAAAATACAATTTTCAATTGGTCTACACAAAAAAGCAATTTTTTTTATCTTGCTGATACTTTATCCACATCACCCAGAAAAACTACTGATCAGCATAAAAATGAACAACCTGATTTTGAAGTCATGGATGTGGAAAAGTTTTCTTCCACACTTAATGAGCTCAGAACTCACACAGCTTCAGAGCCAATTCTCCAGAAGCTCCAGCCACTTTATCAGTTGAGGATGGCCATCAAAGCAGTCTTGTTTACCACTACATGTGCAGCAGTATTTTCCTTACACAAATGAGGGTGGAAGATGGTACCACTATGAAAGGTCCAAAAGTGATTGTAACAAGAGTATATTAAAATCTTGCATTGTGGCCACCCATGAACTGATTCTACCAAAAGAAGGGTGAAAGGACTAGTATTTTGGACTTCTATGTCAAAAGATATTGAGAAAGAACGTTCAGCTTGTTCTGTTTGTAATAGTACTAAAGCGCATAAACAAAAAAACAAACACTTAAGCTAAGCCAGGTAACTGAACTACCTTGGTTTTCAGTAGCTACAGATATTTTCAAATGGAATGGTCAGCATTACTTGGTGTTAGTAGACTTTTATTCAAATTGGTTTGAGAGTGACCTATGTCCTAATCTCATGTTCAGCACTGCCATTATGAAGTTGAAGAGACATTTTTCTGTCCATGGTAGTCCACAAAAAGTTATTTCTGACAATGGTGCACAGTTTACAAGTCAGCAGTTTAAAAGATATGCTGAGACGTGGGACTTTGTTCATGTTATTAATAGTCCTGAATACCAACAATAAAATGGCCTGACTGAACGTGCAGTTTAAAGTGGAGAACAGCTGTTGGAGAAGTCTAAACATGACAATACTGATATTTATCTTAATCTGCTTATTCTCAGAAACATTTCTCATGACAATTTACTTGGTTCACCTGCCCCAGAGATTAATGTCAAGACAAACCAGAACCCACTGCCAATCAGTAAGAATTTGTTGACTCTGAATGCCAAAAAAACAAAGCAGTAGAAGCTCAACTCCTAAAGAAGCATTTGTCCCAAAAGTCCTACTATGATAAAACCAGCAAGCCTCTGACTCCATTAAAAGAAGGAGAGAGAGTGAGGATGCAGACAGCAAAAGGATTTGACCAAATAGGACTTATGAAACATTTGTGTGAGGAACCGAGATCATACATCACTGTGTCGCAAGGGTGGAATTTCGGGCAGAATGGGGAATATTTACTACTGGTGCCTGAGTTAGTATTACAGCATCTTGTCTGTAATAGAGACTCTAATTCTCAGAGTGATTTGTCCAATGTTCCTGTTCCAGAGAACATTTCACCATCTGTTCCTGTTCCTGAAACTATCCCCGAAAATCCTGAAGAAGAACATTCCCTATTGACTGTCCCTGTTGCTAAACCCAGTTCTAATTATTACATTACGAGGTCAGGTCGTTTCTCAAGACCTAATCCCACCTCACATGGCAACATGGGCATGATTGTTCTTGTTTGTATATATCTGTATAGTTTGTATGCTTATCCAATTGTGATTTTCATTGCAGGACAGAATAGTCAAAGAGGGAGGATGTAGATTAGACTGTGTGTTTTACCTTTAACAGCCATTCCAGTCCATGGGCACGTGTATATAACTACTGAGCACATGCAAGCAAGAGTGCCATTTTGAGTGAGCAGCCGGAGTGAAAGCATGTATGTGTGTAGCAGTCAGTCAGTCAGTTAGTTCTTTTAAGTTTTATGTTCCAGTCATCCATCCTGATGTGTTTCTGTGTAATAAACTACTTAAACGAACACCCAAGCCTCATCATCTTATTTGAATACACATGACAAGCAACAAAATGTAATGTATAATGTGTGTAAATGGAAAAAATGTTAATATGGTTTGTTTTCTTTTGTTTTCTATTAAAGTATGTGTGCCCATGTCTTAAGTGTTATTTTAATAAAGGTGTTTAAGAAAAAAAATTGGAGGTTAATGGGCTGGTTCAGGACAGCTCCAAAACCCCCTATGGAATGAAATTTGGGTTCATTTTGAAGGCACGCTATCCTTCTGAAAGACTAAATATGATTCCATACATATAAGGATTTGAAATTATGAGATCCTATGATAAGATGGACACCAAGAAAGGTGTCTTCTAAGATGCGAACATCAATGCCACTGAACTAGCTGGCTCAGATAGCAGTTGTCAGCCATGACATTTAGGTCCTAAAACTATGGGAGTTCTTCTGAGAAGGATGGAGATGCAGTGCTTGTCTATGCTGGGAGACAGTCTTGTAGGCCATTATACACAGAGACACCTGAAATATGCATCTTGACCATGGGATAAGTCATACAGATGTCTAACATACATCAAGATCACCTGCAAGGTGACCAACCAGGGTGGCACAGTTCTACCTAATATGAGAACTGTATCCATTTGGAAGCTTAAGCTCAGTCATCTCCAAGACCACACTTGGCAAATCCAGCATGAACAAGGGGTCAACATCAGGAGTAATGCACTGAGCTGGAGGAGGCTGTCACCCCATCAAGGGAAGACATTTTTGGTTTGGTCCTGTGTTAACAGATACTTTAGAACCTGAATCCATGTGCTTCTCCACCATGAGGTGTTATGAATAAGTTTTGTTTTTTTCTTCCTTGAAGTGTTAGGTATGGATTCAGCTGGAATGGGGAAATGCATACAGAAATCTTCAATACCACTGGAGAAAAACTGCATCTACCACTACCTCTCCCTTGTCTTGATAAACCTAAATTATCTCACGTGACTAATTGTCTGATTTCCAGAAGACTCAAACCAGATATAGCCTGTGATCTGCACCATCAGGAGTGGACCAGAGGAGATGTAATAAAAAGTATCTGTCAGCTTATTTCCTCTAACAGGAATATGAACTTTTGAAATAGTGATGCCTCTATCTGTGGGCCAATACCAAACAAGTACTATCTTTTGTTTGTTTAGATAAGATAAGATGGACTAGATATCTGAGTGAATAAGGATACATTTTGTCAGCAGATTTTTTTTTTATTTTAGTGCTTTTAGGGCTAGGAGTGCTGCCTCATTTCTGACTAGCTAATGCTAATTTCTCCAGAGGGGCCACACTCCCTACACTATGTGTATTAGTCAACTTCCCCAATTCAGCAGCAAAGTACCTATCATTAGAATCTATGAAGGGTTTGGCTACAGGAAGCAAAGACCCACAAGAAGGTTTGTGGAAATGATCTAGCACTCCATGGCCTATGGACACGAGTCTGATACCAAATATGCCACTGCAACACATGCATCCTCAAACAGGCAGATAACACCAAGAAGATCATGGTGGCCATCAAGCCCAGAAGGAGAAGCAGAGACTGAGCTTGGACTTTATCCAAGTCCTCTCCTCACTGGTTAAATTCATGACCTTCCAGGCACTATCCAGGGACAAGAACAACCAACAATGTAATGTGTCCAGCTCTACCTGAATGAAAGACTTCTGAGTGGGAAGCAGAGGGGACTTCCTACAATTTATGGTCATCCCTAGAGGCTGTATTCAAGGGACCAATCAGGATTGGGATGCCTCTAGCAATCTTTGGACAGTGTTATCAGGAACCTGTCATCCTGGTATGGAAACATCATATCCTTTTCTTGAAAGGTTGTGGCCATTATAGCCAACAACTTAGTGCAGATTCTGGGCATTTGGAAAGCCCAAATAGCAACACCCTTTACTGGAAGTGATGCTCATACAGAGGTAATCAGAGGAATTTCCTGTGTGGTTACCAAATGTTGATGTACAAAAAGGTATTCATCATTTCCACTGATAATATCCAGATATCATGTGGGAAAAAATGTCTAATATCATGTAGACTGATGATATGGGATAGAAATAGTATGTATCCTCTGGGACCAGAAACAGTCAGGATTAAAAAAACCCTAACCTTCATCCAAATCTTGCACAATGTCTACAGCCCCTGTTGATCACAGAAATAAGGTCAAGTCCTTATTCTGTCAATATAAAGTGAGACATAAGTTGCGATATGTCTAGAATCTACTGTTCATTTTCAGTGGTTCACCAAAGACAAGAAAAGCTCAGAAAACTATACCACACTGTCCAAGATGAGAGAATGGGCTGTGATTTAATGACTGGCAGTGGATAGGAAAAAACAGTATGACACTAAAGGACCTTTGTCAGACAGAAGGACGTCTCTTCTCCTTTAGAGGGTGAGGAACTGGAAGTGGGAGGATAGAGATCACAAAAGCACTCTACAAAGGCAATGACTTATTATTGACTAGGTCCTTGTTAGTTTGGTGTAAGAGCACACACTCCAGTAAAAGGCAATCTAGGATATTCTTCCAGTATGCTTGCTTCAAGAAAGACACCACTCAATTATTTTATTCTCTGCAGACATACACTAAGATCTACAGCCTCAAAGTGCCAGCACAGAGTTACAGCAGGACACATGCTATACCAATATCAACACTGAAATGAAGTCTTGCAAAGAGGTACCTCTAAAAGTTCTGCTTCTAAACAAACCAACACTTCATCTATTCAAACACAAATGGCTGAGTAGTCAACCCGCAGCAGAAATAACATTTTTTTTTTTGCATGGGGAGAAGCCACCTGCACCCTTCATGTTGTGGACACGTCACCCATACCCCCTTACTTATATATACTAACTTCATGGTTGAACAACCTTTGGGAAAAGAAAAACACCCAGAAAGGGTGACAACACTTATGTGAACAGTAGTGCTTTTTCTGTTGGGAGACACTGTTCGGAAATGGGAAAATTTGAGAATTTGGTGTTAATTGCATTACATGTTGTTGAATTGTAGGGAAGCCTCTTGAAGATCAATCTTAAGCCCAGAATAATGGGATTCATCAAGCTTATTCAGATTGTTTCTATTTAGGTGGGAATGGAAATTGGTGAGTTGAGAGTATGAGATGTTGGACCTAAGCCCCAACATAACAGGGAGGTAAACTGTCTTGCTATACCTACCCAGAGTCTGAGACTCCTTGTCCAGAGTTATAGTGAAAAAAAACTCTATGGTCTCTGTTATGTATTCTAAACTACAGAAATCACAAAGGAGTTGGCAGTGAGATACTAGTTGAGTCTCACTGCCTTTGCACATGGTTGCTTATAGAAAACACCATACTACTTAGGGGTCATAATGGCAGAATTGAGGTGCTTCTAGGTTGTGCTGAAGACATTACTAATGACTGACTCCAAAGGATGGTTAACCAAGGGTTCCTAAGGCATCTTACCCAAAAACCTTGCAGTCATTTCAGGGGGAAGGTGTAGGAGACTGAGCTAATCTTTGAAGTTCCAAGAGTATGTGTAGGTGTGTGGTGGTGGTGGGGGAGTTATTTGAATGAGATGCAGATGGAATGTGGACTTATTGTCCTTGTCCATTACAGAGACAGCGGTCTTGGGATTCTACAAATCATCACAGCATGTATAGTGATAGGGAGTATCATGTACTCCTACCATTAGTGGGTATCAGTTCCAAATGAGAATCATGTGGATGTGAGTGTGTATTAGGTCAATGCAGTGTCAGGTGATTAGGAACTGGCATTTAGTCTCCAGCTAGTCAAAGGCACTGCATACCTAATGGGGTCTGTGCTAAACCTGTCACAGGCTTTTGAGTGAATTCCATAGTGATGTACTCCTGCAACTGTGACAGAAATTCCCACAGACATCAAGCATATTTGACATACAGGCTCTGAGGCAGGAGTCCTGTATAGCATGACCTAGTAAACCCTTCTCTTCAAGGATCTGTAGTGCCATATTGACTTGAGTGTTGGACCCAAGCAGAGAGCCCTTATACCTGAGTACCACTGACCCGTATGATTGATTCAGTATTGGGCTAGGTGACCATGGGCTCTAGATGATCATGCAGAGGCAGCAGGCAGTTCAAGAATTTCTAGATATTCACCCTACCATGTGAGCTCAGAGCACAATATACCCTGGGGAAGGGAAGCAGAAGTCACCCCCTCTCGGTCCTTTTATACTCTGCCAAAGCTGAGGATTGATTCAGGTTCAAGTCTTCACTAGTCAAAGGCGAATAACTTGTTCATTCTTTTTTTTTACTCAGATTTTTTTTTATTTTCAAAAAATATTATGAAACTTACATAGAATATTAAATGTAACATATTATATAACTATTTACAATATTTACATTCAGCCTGACATCAATAATAATATATATTCTTCCCAATTACTATGCAGATGAAACAATATATTGTTATCATAGTTTGTCCAATTTTTGCTGCAAAGTATCAATCAATGATAAGACTTTTTTCCATGGATTGTTTACCAACAGCCTTGGATATGTCCTTAGTTTTTTAATTTTGATTTCCATCAAAACTGAACTCTTCAGCAAATTATAAAAGTCTTCCGTAGCTGGCAGTGTATTTGAATTCCATCTTCTTGTTATGCATTTTCTTAGTACATTATGAGTACTGTCCGTAGTAAGTATAGATTTGTTCTATTAAAATGAGGACCTTCGTTTACATTCAACAGAATCAAAGCTTTAGATAAAACAAAGGATTCATTGAATAAGGCCTGTAAAAAAATATTGACTCCATTCCAGTATGGTTTAATATTAATACAATCATAAAATATATGATTCCAGTCAGCTGTAGACACCTGGTTACATTTCCAATATTTTCCATTTCTAGAAGAGTTTATTTTAGAAGTTTTATCTGGTGTTAAAAATGCTCTATGTAAATATTTCCAATTAAAGATTTTCCAATATTGCTTGTTAGATATATGTTTTACTGATAGTAAAATATTTGATTTGATTTCCTTGTTATGTGTAATGAATAACCTTTACTAATTATTGCCAATATGATGCTTTAGGTGTTGTTTTGTAAGTTAATAATTCTTTATATAGTTTTGTAATGGCATTTTCCATGTTATGATCTTTGTATATGGTTCCACATAAGTAATTTATAAGTTTTGGTGTATCCTTAAAGGAAGAACTATTGATTACTCTGCATAAGTCCTAATAATAAATTAAAATGCTTTGTAGTGCTAACCAGTCCTGAGATGGAATTCCAAAAGTTGTCTTTATCATTTGGATATATATAACTTGTAGTTCTTTAATGCAATGTTGCCAACAAATAACATTGTTCCCCCCCAAGAGTTAAATGTTTCTCTATATATTTTGTGAGGGTAATTTTTTTTGCTATGATAAATGGAATTAAAAGATCAAACCAAAATTTTAAATCTATATTTACATTAATGAATTTCCTAAAAGAATTAGCAATAATTAATCAAATATAATGTAGTGGGCTTTATTATACTGTATCGCATATTAATACTTAATAAATACCAGGGTACATTAATTTTATCTATTGGAATGTTTTTATTAAATTAGATTAATTTGTTAATATAACAGTATGTAATTCTTTCCAACTGGCAGAGTAATTAGGATGTGTCCATTCCATGACCATTTTAAATATGGATGCCTTTATATATGATTCAATATCCAGAAATTTTAGTCCTCCTTGTTCCCATGGTCTGATGTGATGAATTAATGCTACTCTATTTCTTTTAGGAAATCAGAGAAATTTTAATAAACTTGCGTTTATTTCTTTAAATATTTGTCTCTCAGAACCTGTTCATTCTTCACTCACCTTCGAATAGCTGGACAGAACCACTGGTAATTGTGACAGTTGTCTGCATCATGCTGTTCTCTGAGGCAGAAAAGGCAATGCTGGTGTGGATGTTAACTAGTTAACTAGTTAACTGACAGCCCTTTAATGACAACAATAAAAGCCTAGATCTGAACTGCACATGCATTAGTACTTGGAAGCAGACATCACCAAATATGGAATTCTAAAGAGGGAAAATATCACATTTTTATTGGTGGAAAAGATTATTATACTCCAACTAAAGATCCATTGAGAAGGGTCCTTGGTGTTTGATCTTCATTTTTCCTACTTATTCATAATTCACCTCAAACATAGATTTACAACATTTTAATTGAAGGAGAGGGTACACTACTCCCAGGCATTAAATCATTCTGCTAAAAAGAAGAGACCATCACAGAACAACACTTCCCTCCCCTGACACAGGTAATCTAACTTGTCCTTTTCTAAAGTGTTCCACTAATTTTAGCCTGTATTTGGGCCAAAGACCTGACTAATCCTGTACCCTAGTATTCAGCATCAAAGAGGCAATTCATGATAAACCAAAAGTTTATGAAAGGTAGTTTACTTAACTCATAGGAGCAGATTCTGCTGCCTGTGGTACTACTAAGTGCCACAAAGCTAAGGGATACACTGCAAACTCTACATCATGACAGGAAAGCCTGCCATCTCCTCTTCCCTCAGGTATTAGCAAGTATATAGGCCCAGCACTGACTATGCTCAAAATGTATTATGATTAGCTAACACATTATTTTCTTCAAGTTCTACCAATGAGCAGTGCCACTGGTTCTTGACTGAAATACAATGTGAAATCAATATGGAGGCAAAGCGTGACAAATTCCCCCCTCCACCCTCAAACATACACCACCCAGACTGAGCTAATAAATTATTATTTAAAAATAAAATACAGGTTTCCCAAAGATACAGGTTACTCATTAGATTTCTATTGCACTATAAAATAGTAATTCAAACATTGTCTATAAATAAAGGTGTCATGAACTTCTATTGTGGAACTTCCCTGTAACATTCAAAGCATGATGTAAGGGTAAGATATCATTGCGTGATAAACACAGCTGTGTTTACTCTGAGCAGAAAACCAAGTCCTGAATTCAAAAGGACTTTTAAAATCTGATATTTAAAAACATAAAATATTTGCCTGACAATCACCATAGTTTGTGGATTTATGCATGTAATTTTATTGAACAATGAGCACATCATTCACAAGCATACCTTATAAATCATTTATTGGTCTGATATCTCACTTGCTTACTTTGGAAGAAAGTTGTTTACAGTGTGGTTGATTAAATTTCTGTTTCTTTTTTTTTTTTGCACATAGGCCTTTAACTAGTTCATGCATAGCACATTTTCCAGTTGCATGGCCTGATACTAATATGGTGGCACATTAATTCACATTCATTGTAACTGAGGGGGCATTGTACTGTCACTCATCCAGGCTCTCTACATGTACCACTGCTGTTATCTGCTGCCTTTCAGTCCTAAGATAGCATTGTCAGCCCACTTTATTGATGTCCCACCTGTTGATCTTGTCAGCAGGGCTACTTCCTTGGGAGAGTGATAAAGCTGTGTAGGTAGTCAGCAGTGCTGTTTGCAGCTGAAGATGATGTAATCCAGACAGTGTTATCAGGCCCCGCTGCAGGGCTCGCTGAATGATTGAGAGACTTACATTTAAGAAGCGAAGATAACATACACGATGAGTACTATAGCAAGATACTGTTGTCTCAGAAAATGAAGAATAGGTTAGCTGTGAATGAGAAACAGGAAAATACAGAGATAGTCTCCTCTTAAGAATTTCCTACAAACAGGTTTCTTTTGTTTTCATGACAGCAATTAGTGCACAAAGTAAAAGAAGTTTGAATTGAAAAATATGACAAGACTATATATTTAATTACTCACCATAGTCAAAAAAACAAAACAGAACAATAAAAAAAAAAATGTAATGGCTTCAGGGTTATTTCAGTACTCTGTAACTTTCTAGGTATTTTTCATTAATATAAGTCTCCTGAAAATCGATTGACAGAGGAAGTTCTATTGAAAATATTCACCTTTTTATCAGTTTTCATTTGTGTTTCTGGAATGTGAAACTGTACTTGTAACTTCAGATATTGTAAATATGTATTTACCTAAACATTTCACATTCAAATAATAAATTAGAAATCAAGTACTGAGAAGGATGTATTTAACTCAGTTAACCAGCATAAACAGGTGGATTACCTGTATATAAAACAATAACTTAAAGATCCTGATATAGCATCTGTTTTCCAACACCTGCATTAAAATATAGGCAGCAGTGATGGGAGCAGATCTTTCTGGCTCTCAGTGCTCAGTGAACTCTGATACACTATTTTCATCCATTCTTTTTGTTGCTTTAGTTGTGTGCGTGTGTGCGTGCGTGTGTCTGTGTACGTATATATACATCTACATACATTTGTGTCTCCGCACACTGTTGAAAACAAACAAGACATCTGTACCTCAACAAACATTGAGAAAGGACTTTATATGTGTTCTGCAGGTTAGTAAGTTCAACTTTTCCAGTACTAAGTAGTGTATGATGTAGTGTGATTTGATGATTTCTAATCAATGTCATGGTACTCAACAAAAAACTGCTCGATCATCAGAATTCCTACCACATGCGCACACAAACACACATACACAAACACACATGAACTATTGAATCTCAAAACACCAAAACTGGGTGTCTGAAACCCCCATTTGAGTGAAAATTATTTTTTGGACAATTATAGTTAGTAGAAAAGTGAAAAGTGTCTTCATTTTTTTTTTTGCAGGTGTTAAAATACCCATTGCATTTCCATGTGACAGGCATTGCCCCCTCCCACCATCTTCTTATTTGTGTACACTGTAGAGAAAACTAAAAAAAGATTACACTCATTGAATCTGAGCTGGCAGTAATTTTCTACAGTTAACTATAATTAATTGCTATGCTGTCAGTTTACCATGTTTCTAGATATTTCTTATTGTCTGCTACAGACTTATGCATAACTATACCACATTCAAATAAATACATTTCATCCAAATGATCAGTCAACAAAATTAACCATTCAGTTTTCATGTTTTGAGCTTCAACAAAATAAACGGATCCCAGATACCTATATATGTATGTGTGTGTGTATATATATATATATATATATATATATATATATATATATATATATAGGGTCTATATTAGATGAACAAAAGTTCATCTTAGCGAACGCTCACATGAGCGAATATCCAGGTACCCGAAACTGCGCAGCTCCCCACACCCCCCTAAATATATATTCCAACTCCGAGATCGCACTACAGTGAGGAAAGGGCAAATATTCCCATCTTCACTGTACTGTGATCTCGCAATTGCGGTTTCGAGTTCCTCAATATTTGTTCATGTGAGCGTTAGCTAAGATGAACTTTCGTTCATCTAATATAGACCATATATATATATATATATATATATATATATATATATATATATATATAGATATATAAAAACGTGTGAGTATGTATGTGTGTCAGTATTTACTCAAATAAGGAGACACAGTATAGTATCCCTCTCACATGCACCTATTAAAAAACAGAATAGACCTGACACTAAAGAGGGACGTATACAAAATATTATGACTGTGTTACCTTTGTTCTCTTGTGTTCATCATAATAAAATCATATTAAGGAATAGTAGTAAACACATCAGCTGTACAAATAACCCACTGAAATGTCTCTGAGCATTCAATGAGTTTGTATCAGTCTTGGAGGAGGAATATCAGTCTTTACAGAAAAATCCTTCTTTATGATTCCCCCTTTTTTAATTCTCCCCTTTATTTTTAATCCTATTGACATGCAGAATTCTCTTGCTCAGTCTGTACAAATTCACAACAACTGAAGCAATGTCATCCTTATCAGCAGGAGGATTCTTGCAAAGATGTTTCCCTTGTGCTCTTCAGATCCTTGTATGTACTATTTTATTTTTCCTCAAAAAAAAAAAACCTCTTACACTCACTTGGACTCTGAAAAGGAACCTAGATCAAGATGAAAGGCTCTGTCAAGTAGTTCAAAGCCCGCAATTTAGATCACACCCACTTCCCTGCTGAGGATCTTATTATTCTAATAAGCATGATGTTGAATTTTCTGTGAACTCCTGTCTGATACCCTGGGTCAGCCCAAATAATGCAAAGTATTCTAGCAACCTTCCCTCAGCTGTGGTGATTCTGCTAATCTGTGGATCAGAGAAAATTATATGGACTATACAGTTGGTAATGGCAAACAGAAAAGTAAACAACTGTTGTTTGTTGAACAATGTTTTGCCTTATAAGCCTGTTATGTTTCTATTTCTTGGTCAGTAAAAGTAGCAGTTGAGGCCCCTGCTGAAGGTAGCTATGCTTTTATTACAGCATGGCACTAAATATCTGTGGCATAGATGTGCTTATTTGTTTTATTTTTGTTGATTGGGTTAGTCCCAATGGACAATTTGGCTAGAACACCTGGGAAATTCCTTTTTTTCAATAAATGCCACCAGCCCAGGCAGATGGAACCTTGGTTAAACATGTCATCCAAAAGGTGGCACCTCAAAAATGCATCACCATCCCCACACTGAACTGCATCATCAGTAATAAGGCATAAGTCCAAGCATATGTGTGAGAAAAGAACCAGCAGCCTTTATCTTCCTAATGTCAAAGGCTAATGTGATTAATATGTGCTGAGCCACAGACATGCAGGCAAACAGTGGGAATAAATGTAGCTAATAAGAGGTAAGGCATTCCTTTACAAATTCATCACTGAGACTGGGAAGGGCATGTGTAAAAAAGCTGTCTCTTTTGTAGGAGGCTATGGTACATTCACTGATATAACAAGAACTAGTGCTGAAAATTTCAGTGAAATACAACATGACCTAAGCAAGTTACAGACATTATCAGAGATGACCACAAATCCCGAGCCAAAATGTAAAATGTTAGGCACTTAGAGTAGTTTCTAATCACTTTTGCAGTTGCAATTTTAGACGGGAATGATTTTCATATAGGGCTTTTAGTGTGCAGATGGTTACTTTGCAAAGATGCTGAAACATTTTACTGAATTCACTAAGAACGGCAATAGGTTTTTGTGTATGAAATAATGATTATTAGGAGTACAGGGAAACAACATGCAAATGTGATTTGATTTCTAGGCTCCACAAAGTGCTATATATTTCTTTGGTGGGTTCTCAGTCATAATTTTAAAATAGAATCACACTTGTTAAAACAGATGTTGAAATCATTTTCAGGCCAAAAATGCTCGAAAAATGCTCATCTATGGGAAAACTAGAAGCACCTAAAGGGTTACAAGTAGTATATCCTGGAGTTTGTTGCAGCTGCTATAAATGTTTATTTTAATTTTCCTGAAAACGTTAAGATAAAGTTTTCTAAGGTTTCTATTAATTACATATATTTAGTGGAGAAGTTTTATAGTGCATTATTCAAAACAGCAGTTGTAGAGGCCAAGTCAAGTCAGATTAATTAAAGGGAACTATAGACATTTTTTGCAGCATCACCCATCTTTAATGTATAATTCTGAGATCTAGTTCATATGATCAAATTTTTAAAATGTCGAACAAGCTAAAAACACAAACAGTGTTTTTGCAGGGGCTCAAGCTGCACTGCACCCTATCATCTCCTGCTAATTACATATGCCAACTCCGAGATCACACTACAGTGGGGAAAGGGTAACTTCACCCATCCCGACTGTACTGTGATCTCAATACAAATGGTTCAGCTTTTTAAAATTACGATCATATGATTCCATATGAAGTTCGATGTTTTAAAAATTTGATCATGTGAACTAGACCAATAATTCTGATACTGCAAATCTGTGCATCATCTGAGGTGCTTCCAAAGAAATGTCCTTGTTCTTCCCTTTACAGCATGCCAGCTCAGTATCATCATCTTTAGAAAAGGTGGGCTTATGAGTAAGTATGTCAGCCTTCAGCCTTTTATTTTTTTTTCTTTTGAGCTATAACAAAGGAACAGACTATTGGAAATCATAGGTCAGTAGAAGATGTAAAAAAGAAAGAACATCATTTGCTAGAAGTAGAAGTACTTTGTACAAAAGGGATCTTCTAAGGCAGCCACTAACCTTTATTTTTTATTACATAAACTGAGCTGTTATGCACCTCTCAGCATCTTAACTCAACAATACTGTACAGGCTAAAAATAATGGGGGTGTGAGAGTGGCAATGGCCCAAAATCAGTTCCATATTTAAAAAAATATTACTCTAAAAGTTAATAGAACAATAGAACAACTACTTTTGTATCAGCTAAAAAGATAACAGAACAACAGGCTTTGTAGAAACATGCATTTCTGGACAAAAAGAAGTATGAAATTCTAATGACTGGCATTATTAACTGTTATTCTCAGTGATTTATTAGAAAAAATTAAATATTTATGAGGGGTAGGACAGAAATATGAGGCAAAATCAGGGATATTCAGTGAAATCAGGGACTGTTGAGAGGTATGGATGTGCGTTATAAGTTTTAATTGATGAAATGGCTGAGTGTTATTTCACTATTCATAGTGCTAGAAAAAATCATATTAGTTGCTGACTTTCTTAGAAAACCACATTAATGCCCATCTAATTCATTTAAATGAAATGACTGAGCATTTTTTCTTAACACACTGTTTTTTTTGTTTCCTTGTTTGAAACAGAATGATAGAATCAAAGGTGATAAGAGAACTGCCTATATGTCCATGGTAATGTCCCTGACAAGTAATATAAGATAAGGTTTCTGACAGACAAGACAACAGAACAAAGTAGACTGCTTAAATCCAGAGCTCACAGAGGACATCCCAGATGATGAAACTTCATTAGTCATTGATGAAAGGCAGATTTTTTCAGTACTAAGGTAATTGACAGCATACTAAACTGTTTTTGCATTCCAAAGAGAAATCTAACCTTCATACTTAAAAAAAAAAAAAAAAAAAAACTGTACACAGACACAGTTAGTGTTAATTTTGTCTGATTGTTTATTTATGGGTTGTTATGTTGTGCACAGTCCATTCACAATGAGGATTTGAAAAGAAAGATTCCAATGTTATAGTAAACCCCCCTTTTTTTCAGAAATACTGGACATTTTTTATTCTTTTCACCTATGAAATGTCACTAAACAAAAATCTTTATTCTTACACTTTCGAAATATATTGTACATATTATGTATGCAGCTGTCTATGTCAGCCATGATGGTGTAGTGGTTAGTGTTATTGCCTCACAGAAGAGGTTCTCCAGTTCGATTCTCTGCTGGCGTGCCTTCTGTGCAGAGTCTGCATGTCCTCCCTCCAGTCGAGTGAGTTTTAAAGACACGCAGGTAGGTGTGTGTGTGCATGTACCTTCTGTGAAGGTTGGGTGTCGGGCTGGTAACTTGACACTTTAAAAACTCCACTGCCATTTAATCTGCGGACCGATGATCCTCTATGGTGACCCCTTAATGGGAGAAGCCAAAAGACACTGCTATATATGTAGCTGTCTATCTTTCTAGCTATTGACCTTTGCGTAAATTTATTTAACTTTTGTAACTGAGTCATCCACTAGGCATGGAGGCTTGAAGACAGAGTAGCACAAGACACATTTGTATGTTATAAGCCTGCACCAAAGCCCTGACTACAGTGCAGGTGACCTGGGATCAAGAAATGACTCAGATGCTTGATAATGCAAACAGGGACAATGTGCTTGTCTACCCTAGAGGTGGGTGGGATTTGCATAAACTCAGGGACATATACTGGTAGATACCAGTGCGTATCTTGCCAACTGCAAGGCAGGCTATTTAGGTAGCAAGGAGAGGCATTAACAAGCTGACATTGGTGCTGATACCTGCATCATACTTGCTCTGTGCAATTAGAGACCCTTTTCCATAAAATCACTGAGCTGTGCATATGATGTTTACTGCTAGATTTTCACTTCTCACTAATAGGGGGGGGGGTTGCTGTCTTACAGGTGGCAGACTGAGTGGTTGTTCTCTCACCACAGAAGAAGGACCTACTTGCAGGACTACATCAGGATTTGGATATTCCCCTTCAGCAGTCAGAATACATGGAGAAAAGAAAACTGTCTTAGCAGATGTAGTCCATGATATCACTGTCTCTGAGGAGAGGAAGGGCCTACCTGCAGGGTCAAGCAGGATTTAGCCAAGACCTTCCCTTGAATAAGGGGTACTAGAAAGGAGAGTTAGGTTCATAAAGGCATGGTTGGATATAAACAGTGAGCAGAGAGGTCCAAAATAAGCAGATATAGGAATCATTTAGGTTATATAGCAACTTTAACATTTCAACTTATGTGTACATACTAGACATAAGCATCTAGTTTGTTAACGTAACAGGTATATGTTTTATCTCTGACTGTTTTTCTGATTCCCTCACAAAAGAAAAATCAACAACAAAAAAGTTACAATTTGTTCCAAAGTTGTTGTTTGTCTTTTGGCTTTTCCCGGTTAAGGGTCGCCACAGCGGAACTCCGGTCTGCTAATGATTGGCAGTTGGTTTTTATGGTGTTGAGTTGCCAGCCCGACGCCATGAATTAAAAATATTTCTCATCAAAACTACTACACAACTAAATATATGCTGTTTATGTATGGAACTGAAATTTTCCAGAATGCATTGCAGTATGTGGTTTGTTTAGGGAATAAAATACTGCTGATAACTAGAATAGGAAATGTAAATTACAAATTGTTAAATTGACCCTAGTTATAACTATATTCAAAACCAAATACTTACAATGTTTCTGATAAACAAGAATTTATATGTACTACATTGAGACTGCTTCTGCTAGTTTCCATGAGAGAGGAATGTAAGCTGTCCTTAACTAAATAATAGTTGTCTCAGCAACAGTTCAGCAATTCATTTATGTGGACCATTGTGTAAACAACGGCACTGTGCCCCACTGGCACTGCAAGATGTCAGGCATAGAGCAAGTCTCATATTCCAGTAATTATTATGGACTGGCCGTGGAAGTAAATAGATCCTTACAATCTTTCAAAATCAAAAGCTGGTAAAGGGAGCACTAAAGAAGCATGCTATTATGAGGTCTTTATAATCATTTTATTTATTACTATAAAATAGTTGGTTGGTCATAGTTTATTTCATTTAGATTACACTAGTCCTGCTGGGGATTAATTTTCACATTCTTTTACTTTTGTTTCTTTTCTAAGTTAAATATTATCTTGTAGTAAACTAAGACCGCTTCTGATCTACTTTATTTTTCTGAAATTAAAAGCCTGTATTGTTAGAAAATTGTTTGAAAACATCGAGTTTAAGCACATTACATCATTACATTTAATATCTGTTATTCAGCTCCTGTTTGTACTGCTGTATCCAAGATATTTTTTCTTTATACAAGATCTGCATGTGTTTTTGTTACTTGTCATCTCTGTATACACTTCTATCTGCGTTTGCTCATGATCATTATATAGAACTTTTCTTTCCAGGCCTCCAGAGAAAGGGGACTGCAAACTAGCTGGACATCCCAGTAATCAAAACTTAATTGAAATAAATAAATACATACATACATAAAACAATTAACCATAGCTGAATTAGAAGTTCCATTTAGAATGACAGCATTTAGAAATTCTGCACCCCAAAGAACTTTCATTCTAGGAACTATATTTTTGTATGCAGTAATATTGGTACTTTTATTTCTCTGATGATTATTTTATTTAATGCATGTTTGTTTACCTTATCAGTCCGATCAAAGCCCATTCACAAATAAGACTTAAACACTAGCATTTGCACATAGGTAGGTTTTGACTGTGTGCTCTAGTAACATCTTGGACATCATTTTCCTTGAAATGGACTCATTTTCATGAGCTTTAGTACGTGTTAGTCAATAAAATAATGTTATTATTAGATTCCTAAAGCCTATCATCCAAACTTGCTGAATTACAAATATATAAACCCAGACACTTTTGTGGTTCACTTGTGAGGCGCATAAGAAGAAAAGGACAAAAAAAAGAAGATATATGAGGTGACAAAGATGGAGTGTGAGTGGAGTACAGCTTCCAGGATTAAAGTTAACATTGAGAGACTGATAAATATGATAATGAATGAGAGAACGGTTTATTCCAGTATACTGATGAATGGAGAAAGACAAACTATTAATCTCTGTGAGAAAGATGGGATCAAATACGTGAGAAGAGACAGCAGGTCAGGCAGAAGCCCTAAAAGCATAAGGCATAAAAGAAGATGGAGACGTTCATAAGTGGGAAGAAATGGTACTAGACTAACAGGGTGGGAAAAAATGAAATGGGAAAATGAGATTATCGAGACTGAAAAGGTGAGAAGGTAAAAGATCCAAACAGAATGCTGGGTAAGGTTCAGGGAGGGGATAATAAAAGGGAACCAATGGATAACATTGGGATCTCTGTGATATCTCTTGTGATACACAGAAGGAAGAATTTCCATAGGATTCTTACACACTGTTAAGTGCATGTGTTAGAAATCTCTGTATTTGCACTGAATTTGACTTTTGCCTCCCGTACATCTGGTTAAATGACAGTCCTGCAAGGGTCATTGTGCTTATTATGCTTTGTTCTGTGTGGGCATACGGCCAGACAGTTTAACTGGCTCATTAATATTTGGTAACATGATGAAAATAGTCCTTTACTGAAGGGTGGATTAGGGAGGAAGGATATAGTTAAAGATCCATACTGCAACAGCACACTAAAAGAAAGATTGGTAGGGTTCCTGATTATCTGAGAAACTACAATTTTTGAAATGAATACAGTTTTAGTTTCATAAATATGAGGTTATACCAGTCTAGATTAAACTGGTTTTATGACTGTTATCAGCAGAGGGTGATATAATATGCATGGATATGATATAGATAGGTATGACAGAAGCATCTGGCATTTCACCACATGAAAGTCTGTTTAAAAAACAAAATGTGGTAGGCTGGGAAAGAAGTTAATGGCCTGGACAGGTAATTGGTCATGATCTATTTTAGAATGTCAGGGGACTGGTAGGAAGTACAGGAGGAAAATGGATGCCGAATAGGAAACTTGTAGGAAGAATGATGTGGTGCAGAGATATGCAGGCTCCACTTTAGTAAGAAGGTAGTAAATGCAAGGAGCAGGCTGCCTGAGGAGTTGATTGACTTTGGCATCACAGTAAGGGCAAATCAGAATGGAAAACTTAGTAAAGCACACATAACTGAGACTCAGATGAGGCAGCTACACAGCAGGCTGCAAAACAGATGGATTTGTTAGGTTCATGTCTTCCATTACTAGATATGTGTGCATGTTCATGTAAGCACACAAGGGTATTTGTGCCTTAAAGTTCATGGCTACTATTAAACAGAAATGCAAATGTCCGACAGATGAAAACAAGAACGAATTAATGCAATATACTTACAACAAGTTTAATCATTAAATCAGTATATATCAAAAATATGAATACAAAGAGCTGCAGAAGACAGCAAGGCAGTTGATTAATACAAGTCCATCAGCTTCTCCATTGAATCAGTATAAAATGTCACTTTGTTTTACACATGTATAGTCATGCACATTGCAGTGAAGGTCAGGTAAGTGTTTGCACTCAGACATTTTCAGTATTTACCCCTTGATCTGTACTGTGACTCATAATGACAGATTTAGTGAAAGATCAAAAGCCAGGTGGAATTGTTTATACTGAATGCAAGGTAGTGTATGTCTTTCTTGAACATATTCCCCAAGAGTCTACACTATTAAAGGATGAAGAGCAACAAATGGAAAACAGTATGCTGCCCAGGACAGAAAGTAAGGCAGATTACAAAATGGAGTGGTAGTAGTAGTCTTCCCTTATCAGACCCATCATTGAATATAATGCCCCCTTTGGTATGTACAAATCCAAGCAAATCACTCAACTGGAAAGGCCCCACAGATTTCTAACCAAGAACATCAAATGTCTTAAATCCTTCAACTGTCCTGACACAGTAACACAACTTTCCCTTTACTCAGGACTTGTGTCTAGCTTTTTGAGCAATGAAAGACCTAATTCTATTTGATCTTCTATTTCTTGGCAAAACCAGTACCACTACAAACACCTGCACTAGACACCTAAATGTACACCAAATGTAAACAAGACACCCTGAAGGGATAGGCTAGAACATAGCATACACCCAGTCTAGGGAATAAGTCGCCACTATAGGTCAAAACAAGTACTACTTTGACTACCTTTAAGGCTGGTCTTGATGACTGGATGGGTTGACACAAATTTACACCAGTCTTACCCTGTAAGGCCCTGCTCAATGTGGGAGCTTTCAGGTTTCATAGGTTCATAGGTAGGTACTAGGCTATTGGCCCTAGGGCCTATATAAGCCTAGCCAAAAAGGTACCCTTGGCTTTCGCCACCCAAGAAAATTATTTTCCTGTGCCCCTGTCGAGCAGAGCCACAGAAGTGATCCCTGGAGTGAATTTCCTATCTCCATTCCAATCATCAAGATTTTTCTTGAAGCGTGCTAAGGAGGAGCTTCATTTGATATAGATAGGTAGTTTGTTCCAGAGTATGGAAAGTCTCTGGGACAGGAATCTATCCCTCCAGCATGTTCTGTTTATTGTTGTGACACAGTTTACGTCCCTAGAGCGTGTAGCTTGGAGGGATTGAGATTTCTTTAAGTGGAGCATGTCCAACAGCTCTGGGTTTGACATAACTTTATATGTTAGGCAGAGATTGCCTCTGGGTAGGCGATATGTGACGGAGTAAGGCTGGAGTTTTTTCAGATGGTCTGCGTAGGGCATCTGTTTGAGGCCGGTAATCCACTTTGTGAGGTATTTCTGTGGCCTTTCCAGTTGTTGTAGATGTCTTGTGAAATACCAAAAGGGGCACTGTATTCTATAATGGGTCTAATGAGTGACGAGTAGAGGGGAACAATGACCTCTTTTTTCCTGGATAAGAAACCTTTTGTGATGAGGTGTGCCATGTAGAAGGATTTCCTGACTACTGTGGCAATGTGATTATCAAAGGAGAGACTAATGTCCACCTGTGTCCCAAGGTCTCTTATCACATTTTCATTGTTAAGTAGACTACCACCTATGTGGTAGTTCATGGGTACAGAGTTTTTACCAAAAGGGATGACAATGCACTTTTTGGCATTGAGTATGAGGCCTTGGCTTTGACGCCAGGCATCTGCCTCAGTGAAGCCCTTTTGTAGGATGTCCACATCGTTAGGAGTTTTGATTATGGCTCCTAGTTTGCAGTCATCTGCAAACTTCATTAGCAAAAGACCTTCTGTGTTAGCCTTTACTTCAGAGAAGTAGAGACCAAACAGGAGAGGACCCAGGACTGAACCCTGTGGTACTCCACTTGTCACTGGTCTGAAGTTGGATTTGGAGTCTGCTACTTTCACAGTGTGGGTTCTGTCAGTGAGCCAGTTGGCAACCCATCTTGTGACATAGGGATTTATACCTAGTTTAGTGAGTTTATCTATAATTCCAGAGTGGGGGATGGTATCAAAAACCTTGGAGAGATCTGTGTGAACCACCTTACCTTCATCTACCTTCATCTACAGCTTTGGTGACCACTTCAAAGAAGTCTATCAGGTTTAATAGATCTGCTTTTTACAAACCCGAACTGGGTGGGGTCCAGAGTCTGGAGATTACAAATGTCATTGTTTATAAGTTCCATGATGATACATTCCATAGCCTTGCAGACCAGGCTCGTCAGGCCAATGGGGTGGTAGTTCCCGGGGTCAGTGGTGGCCCCCCCTTTGTGGAGTGGGATGACCGTCTCTGTGCGCCATTCAGTGGGCACAAAGCCTGAGGTAAGGCTATGATTGAACATGGTACTTAGGTGGGGTGCCAGTTCGTTCTGTAGTTCATGCAGAATGCAGCCTGGGATGTTGTCAGGTCCCATGGATGCTGTGTTCTTGGCTTTGGAGAGTCTGGTTTTTACCTGTGCAGCCGTGATTACAGGAATGTTGCATTCTTCTGGTATATAGGCCCTTTAGGGTGTGAGAGGGGGGTAAAGTTAGCACTGAACCTGTCTGCCAGGATGTTGGCAATATCAGTTGTTTCTGTATATTTAGTGCCATTGTGCTGTAGCTCAGAGGAGATCTGAATGTTGCCATTGAGATTCTTGACACAGCTATAGAATGCTTTGTGGTTGTCTTTAGAATCAGTGGCGATTTTGTTTTCATAACTAGCTTTGGAGGATTTTATGAGGGATCTCAGCTTCTTACTGAGGCTGACGAGGGAGCTCCTCCAATCATGGGAGTTTACTCTTTTTTGCAACAGTTTCTTTCTTCTCTTGTAGAATTTGTTTATGGCAGGGGACCACCAGATTGTCTTCCTTTTTTTTTGGAGGATAGCATCTTGGTTCTGTTAGGGATTGCATGATCCATGCACTCGTGTAAGTGCTTATAAAGTGCATTTGTGTAGTATTCAGCAGTCGTACCTCTATTGTCCGTCTGCATGGGTGTCGTGAAAGGTGTATATGGCTAGACATCTTATGGTCCATGTGATCTTTCACCTAGTATCATTCCTGTGTTCCTATGTAATAACTTAGTGCCCATTTTTGAAAACCTAAAATTTTACAGTTCTGTAGGATTTGATGGCAAATACCCCCTGGTTCATCTACTACTACAGGGATTACATCACAACACCCCTCAAGCATATAGTCAATCTATAAATTCAAAAAACAAAAAACAAACTGGTGAAAAAAACACCCTTGCAGGTCCAGCACCTCTAAACTCCTGAATTCAGATAGATGTGTGCAAAGTTCTTTATAATGCACAGGTTATGTTGTAAACAAGAACACCAATAAACGAAAAAAAACAAATTGAAATTTTATTAAGCTTAAAAACAAGCTTTTTGTCGGCGCCCTGCACCAACTTCCTCAGAAAAACAAACTGCACCACACATTTATCTCACTATAAATACATCACTACTCCACTCAAATGCGCCCCCTAGCGGCTTCCCTTTAAAAAGCAGATAATTAAACTTTGAAATTTTTAACTAAGAAGCAGCCAAAATGTTCAACAATTTGGTATCTACTATTCATACCTGCCATCAATGCTGGTAAACCTCTGATGCTCCAAATATTGAATTTTAAAGCCACCATAATTACATATAAATATAAATGATCAAATGTGTCAATAGCCACAAGAAAAATTATGACGTATTTTAAAAATAAGTATAAAAGTGGAAAAAAATTCCCACAAGTGTTAATATAAACATTAATATAAACAATAAATAGTGAACACAGAAATGAAATAGAAAATGGTAAAACCCAAAAATATGTTCCCAGATGGCATTAAGTCACTCCAGGGGGCTTCACCTCACTAGGCTTCTCAATTTGAGGAAGCAACTGATGGAAAGCGTACTGTTAAGTCCAGGTAAATGGTAAGCTTCCAACTTAAGTTGCCACATCAACTCCTTGCATTCAAGTCTTAAAGAATCGGATCCCTCCATAAACTCTTGGTTTAGCTGATTGATGACTGTAAACGAAAATTCATGACCTGGATTATCTAATATATGTTTGGCCAGAGCGTTGTCGACCTTCCCCTTCCTGATGGCATATAAGTGCTCGTATACTCGTTCCTGTAGTATTCTATCAGTCTTGCCGATGTAGAAACCTGGGCAGACCGAACACTGGGCTAAATATACCACCCGATTACTGGCACAATTGAATCTTCCTTGTATGAGATACTTCTTGTCCCTGATGGAAAAAGCTGAACTTGCTTTAATGTATCTGCAGTACCTGCACATGTTACATTTGAACATCCCAGATCTGGGGGAGGCACCAGCAACTTTGGACTCCAGGATGTTTTTGATGTTAAGGCCCCTCCTGAAAGTAACCTTAGGGGGCGATAATAGTCCAAATGCTCCTATTGACTCGGTGGTTAATAAGCGCCAATTTTTCTTTATAATGGACACAATGTCCATTGCATCCAAGTTGAATTAAATTACAAAAGAACAATTGAAAGTATCAGACTCACTGGCGAGGCGAGGTAAACCTAAAGACCCATCCTCCATATTCCCCAAAATGGGGTGGAAGTGGCCATTGGCCCTCTTCCCCTGCACTTCCAAACTCAATTCCGTGACAAAATCGGCGGGGTACCCTCTGCTGACGAACATGCCAAAGATGAACTTGCACTCCTCGTGAAATTTCTTATCTTCTGATGTCATACGGGCTGCTTGAACAAACTGGCCTTTCACGATAGCCCTCTTTTGGTGTAATGGGTGTTTGCTTCTCTTGTAGAATTTGTTTATGGCAAGGGACCACCAGATTGTCTTCCTTTTTTTTGGAGGATAGCATCTTGGTTCTGTTAAGGATTGCATGATCCATGCACTCGTGTAAGTACTTATAAAGTGCATTTGTGTAGTATTCAGCAGTCGTACCTCTATTGTCCGTCTGCATGGGTGTCGTGAAAGGTGTATATGGCTAGACATCTTATGGTCCATGTGATCTTTCACCTAGTATCATTCCTGTGTTCCTATGTAATAAGTTAGTGTCCATTTTTGAAAACCTAAAATTTTACAGTTCTCTAGGATCAGATGGCAAACACCCCCTGGTTCATCTACTACTAGAGGAATTACATCACAACACCCCTCAAGCATATAGTCAATCTATGCCTAACACAAAACATCATGCCAGGCCTATGAAAAACTTGCTTTAATAAACCCAGTCCCAAAACATCCCAACCCCACAAAACTCTCACACTCTATCATTCTCAAGCTGGCAAAAGTACTCAAAAAATATTCACACCCAGTTAACACAATATATATCAGACTATAACCTTCTGCCTAACAAACAACATGAAGTTTGGTCTGACTGGAGCACATCAACAGCCTTATGGAACCTAACTGATGATATGCTACTTAGGATGGACAAAGTACAACTTGCAGGTGCCATCTTTATTGACCTGGCAAAGGCATTCATAATCTACTTCTACATCACCTACTTGACATGGACATTAGCTAGATGTCATACCTTTGTTCCAAAGCTAAATGTATAATGGACACTTCTATGATAAAATTATTTTCTCTCTCTCTATCTCTCTACTAGCCAATCTGAAGCAAGGTGTTCCACATGGGTCTATTCTTACCCCTCTCCTTTTCTCAATACATATCAACAAACCATCTGCTCCCCACCTCACACTCCTACTCTGTGCTAATGACATGCCATTATACTGCTCAAATAAATGCCTCCCAGTTTACAAAAACAACTTAAGTTGGACTTCCTCCACCTGATTCACTGGATGAATAACAATAAACTTATACTCAGTTTCATCCAAACCAAAAACCATGCTCTACAGCACAAAACAAAAGCTGAGCAAAGCTACCTCAACACTACAAATCACTGATCGCAACTATGCCACTATCGAAAACACATCTCATTTAAATACCGGGGACTTTAGCTAGATCATTCTTGCAGCTTCTCCCTACACTTAAGACTATGCAAAAAAGAAAATAAGCCCACTACTTTTCTGAGCTAACAAATGTCCCCTTCCCCTCAAAATCCGCTAGAATTACAAAAGGAAAATGTATTTTACTATCCCAGCTAGACTACAGCCTTCCCTTAATTGCATATATGTTAAAATTCACAAATGTCACTGCACTACATGTACCAGAATGATTTTATCATAGTCCATGTGGGTGTAAATGAACTGAGATGTACCTCGTTGGACTATATGAAAAGAGACATTATGGATTTCTCTGAATATGTGTTGCAGACAGGTGCGTTCCTTGCATTGAGCAGCATTCTACCTTTACCTAGGATGATGCGACAATATGAATAGAAAATGACTTAAGTATTACTTCTTTTGGATTGAATGAAAGTTTAGGAAATACTCCTAAGGTAATTAAAAAAGGTAGAAATATTAAATCTTATTTACAGACAAGTAAAATGGAAATAAAAAAAAACTGATAATAGAGGCATGTTTAAATGTGGAAATTGTTCCCAACATCAGTTTATTAATGACAACATTAGTTTAACAGTGACACACTTTCCGAGAGTACTTACCACTAATGGAAAATGTATGTGCCTGACTGCTGGGGTAGTATATGTTGCCACCTGCGTAACACGCCCATCTTTTTATATAGATAAAATGGAATTGGCTCTAAAAACAGGATTTACCAACATAATTATGCAATAAGAAAAGTGGATGAGAGAAATGCTTTAAGTAAGCATACTTAATCCTGTAGGAGTTACAAGAAGTTAATATTTTATATTTTGGAAAGAGTAGTTAGGGACATTAGAGGCTGTAACTGAAAAGCTATTTTGGAATCATGCAAACTTTGTTGGCAGATTTTGCTTAATGCTACTGAAACACCTGGTTTTAATGATAAAATATCTATTAGTAGCAGGTTAGAATTGTAGGCTGAAAGAATGTGAATTTAAAGTTTATTATGCAACATGATTCAAATTTAAACTAGTTTAAACAACTTTTAAGGATCAAAAAATACAATAAATTATTACAATAAATGTTATTAAATTTTATTGAATAAAAATACTAAAAGATTGGTTCAGTATTAAAGTGATTTGAAATTGTAGGTTTTGGTGATTATTATTTCAATTATTTTATTTATTATTTATTTATTTATTTATTTGCAGTTTGATAACCGGGGAAGTCCACTGGGCCCGAAAGCCCGTTTTCAGTGGAGGCCCAGGGAGAAAAGCTCCATATTACAAACACATTGCACACTTAAAGCTCCATATTCCTAAAACATTGCACACTTAACAATTTACAAACAAGTAAAAATAAAATTTTTATACAATTGTATTGTTAGCATAGAAGAAAAAAATATATATATATACGTAGATATGAAATGCACATGAAGTAAATCAGAGGAGAAGTGTAGGAAAAAGGAGGTGCAAAGAATTTAAAGGAGAAGAGATGCCAGGAGGAGGATAAAAAAGAACAGTTAGACAAAGATTCATTTTATGTTTGAGGTGAAAGATACATCTTATGGAAATGGTAAAAGATATAGTTGCAAGAATAGGCATATAGGCAGTGGGGAGGTGAGGATATAAAAGGAATTTACATAGAGTTTAAACAGGGGAAAGGAGATAAAGAAGTAGAGGGGGGGAGCTGAGGAAAGTGTTGGAAGAAGAGGGACAGGAGGGGGAATATTGAAACTGGGATGTAATAGGATCTAGGTAGGAAGTATACAATTACATTTCCAGTTTTGGGAGAGGTGAGAATGGAGAAGAGATCTGAATTGTTCATGGCTTGTAGTGACTCTTAGTAGGGGAGGAAGCAAGTTCCATTTTTTTGCTATAGTATAAGAAAGTAGAAGGTGGCCAGGGGGTCGTTTAGGTTTATGTACTGAAAGAAGATTTTGGTGGCCTGATCTAAGGATCTTATAGATTATGATTGTTATAAGGGAGCTGGAAATAAATTTGTTTTTGCTCTCATAAACTTTTATTTATTTATTTATTTATTTTATTTTACATTTGTTTACCGGGAAAGTCTGACTGGATATGTGTCCATTTTCAGCAGAGGCCCGGGGAGAAAAGCTCCAGGAAAAAGTACAGTTACATAAAGGCAATAGAGAGAAAGATTGCAAGTACATGTAAATATACATAGTTCAGTAGGATACAAGCATACATTTGAATAAATGCATTCATATGTAAGGTGCTAACATACAGACAACAGGTTGACTTCGCTTAAGGTAACAAATATTGAAAATTTCATATTGGGAATTAGGTCGTTTAATAGTACAGGCTCAGTTAGAATAAGAGTAGACAGAGTATCCACAAATTGCAGGTAGTAGTTAGTCTGGGTTTAAACAGGGACATTGCCATTGTGTTTGGAGGTGGTGTTTGAGGCTTTTTTTGAACAGGATTAGGGAGGGTTGGAGAGTGAGTGTGGCAGGTAGTGAGTTCCAGGTTTTACCTACTGAGTTGGCAAATAGTGAGTCCCTTGCCACATTTTTGCTCTTGGACATTTGCACCAGCAGCTTGTCAGCAGAGGGCAGGGACCTCAGGTTGCTATATGGTTTAATGATAACGTTTAATGCAGGGGTGCATTCAGGTTGGTATAAAACCTTGCGGGCTATAATGAGTTGGTTATATTGGACCAGGCTAGGCCATTCTAGCCATCCAAGTTGAGTTAAGTTTAGACAATGATGGGTCCTATAGGGTGTACCTGTGGCGAACCTGGCAACTTGGTGATAGCATCTAGCAAGTTTGGTGAGAGAAGCTTTATTTTGGTTAGTGTAAAGAGGGGAAGCGTAGAGTAGGGTGGATAGTAAGTGGGATCGGGCAATGGTAGTTCTTGCTAATGGGGTGAGAAAAGATTTGATCCTATAGAGGGAGCCCAGCTCTTTGTTGACAGATATGATTGTTTGATTAACATGAGAGTTGTATTTTAGTGTATTGTCCACTGTGAACCCGAGGAGTTTTGTGTGAGTATCTGGGGAGATAGTAGTGCCATTGTTGGATGTTAAAGTAAAAAATGGTGAGGTGGTTGTACTAGTGGGGGAAAATATTAGGAGTTTGGTTTTTTGAGGATTTAAGAGAAGCTGACAGTCAGCAAACCATTTTTCTGCCTCAGTGAAGGTATTCTGGGTTAGGGTCATGAGTTCAGTTAAGGAGGACACTGTGCAGATTAGTGTAGAGTCATCTGCATATTGAAAGCAAGTGGCCTTTGGGGTAATAGTAGGTCATTGATGAAGATAGAGAAGAGTAGGGGACCTAGTATGGACCCTTGGGGGGCTCCCAGAGTAATAGGTAGTTGGGTGGATAGAGTATTTTTCCATAATATTGCTTGTTTTCTCTAAGTCAGATACGATTGGAACCATTTAATAGGGTCATAGTTAAGTGACAGGTGCTTCAGGGCAAGGATAAGTAGCTGGTGACTGACCATGTCAAAGGCCTTAGAGAGATCTAGGAAGAGAGCTGAGGTTAGTTTGCTATTGTTTCTGTTTATGTTGATAGTATTAGAGAAGGATAGGAGGGTGGAAGTGGTGCTATGATGAGGCCTAAAGCTGTGCTGGGAGTTGGCCAGGAGTTGATTTTGGGTGAGGTAATGGGTTAATTGGTTATGGACGCATTTCTCCAGTATTTTGACCAGTGGTGATAGAATGGCTATTGGCCTGTAGTTAGAGAGGTCTACTGAGTAGATAAAAGTAATAATATCTGGTTTTGGGGAAGACAGACCATGGTCTAGTTAGTTGGTGTATGTTACAGGTGGAACGGACAGATTTGAGGTAAGTTAAGGGTTGATCAGCTATGTTTAAGGTAGGAGCCGTGATAGTTTGGTTTCCAGGATGGTAAAAGCCAAGGTATGGTTGACATTCATAGATATTGAAGAGGTAGAGGGCAAGGAGTAGTGCTGAAAGAAGCATATTTGGTCTCATTCTGAATAGTTAGTGTTGGAATTGACGCTAGAGTAAGGGTTGGGAAACCGGAGGAGGGGCTAGGGAGAGGGGAGGAGATTAGAATTAAGGGTTGTCTGGGATAGGTTGAGGATGAGAGATGAGTGGTTTAATGGGTTTAAATCTAGCAGTAGTAGGGGCAGGTGGGATTAGGGGGCAGGGTGGGGTGTGAAGCGAGCCCGAGCGTAGCGAGGGCGAGCGAAGCAGGGCTTAGCCCCAACCACGAGGTTCCAATGGATGAGTATAATACCTTAGGTAAGTATACAGAGTTTGAGTGTATGATACACTTTGCCAAATTTCTTTATTAATTGCCTTTTAGCCAAGATACTTTCTATCTAGTTTCTTAAGGCAAGGCTTATGTTAGGGTTAAATTTGGCTATTAGAATGCCGTTTGCCTTAGCTCATTTATTTTTAAACTGAAATGTTTTGCTGCTCTTTAAGCTGTTTACTAGGTTGAGGAGGAGCGGATTCTGATTTAATGTAGAAGAAAAGCACTAAGCAATTGATTAAAGGTTTCAACCTGTGTTGTTTTTATTTCAGTTTTAAATATTCTAGCTGATAAATTTAGCTCTAACTTTACCCCCCATGACCTCCTGTGAAATCTTTTCTGGCATATCCCTCCAACTATCACCAGGGAGTAGGTTCTGTCAATGCTCACTGAGGCCAAAAACACTGCTTCAATGGGCACCAACAATATCCCTGGTTTCCTCCTAAATAGCCTGAAACATGACCTAACAGGATCACTACAGGCACCATTCAACTACAGCCTCAAAACAGGTTACATACCAAATGAATGGATGGCAGCAATGGTCATCCGTCTCCACAAGGGGGGATCATTAACCGACCCCAGGAACTACACATCCATCAGTGTGACAACTACAGACACTGGAGTCATCCCAGTTTGGCTTTGTCAAAGGAAAGTCTTGCCTAATTAGTCTGGTTGACTTCCTCTAGAGTGTCACCAAGGCTATGGGTGAGGGGAAAATGGTGCATACTGCCTACCTCGACCTGGCCAAGACATTCAGTACAATACTCCACTCAGGTATTGTTGACAAACTCTCAGAACTAGGCATAAATCCCTACATAACTCACTGAATTGCTAACTGGCCCACATATAGGACCTAAGAAGTCAAGACTGGTGAGACCACTTCCACTAGGAGACCAGTCACCAGTGGAGTACCCTGGGTCTCTCTGTTGGGCCTGTTTCTGTTTGGCATAAAATTCTCAGAAGTTAGGGCTAATGTTGAAGGCCACTGGCTCACCAAGTTTACAAATGACTGTAAATTGGGAGCTATCATAGATTCTCCCATGATACAAACATCCTATTAGAGGGTCTGACACAAACGATTGGTGCCAGAGCCATGGATTAAAATCCAATGCAAAGAAATGCATTATAGCTCCCTTTGGCAAGTCATCCACCCAAGCAAATTACTCCATTACCTGGTAGGTAGGGATTTGGGAAAATATATTGATAGCAATTTGGCTTTCAACCAACACTTAGACAAGACAGTACGAAAATCATTCTATGCCTCCCAACTCATAAGCAAGGGTATGGCATCCAGGTCCAAAGAAGTTATAATACCACTTTACTCAGCCCTTATCATACCATTCATCAAACACAATGCCTACTTTAACATATACCTAACTAGGATTCTGAAAAAGTTGGAATGTCCTTCAGGGTTTCTCACCAGGAAAATCCAGGGTAAGAATATGCTGTCCTACCCAGGTTGCCTTAATGTCTTATCTCTTTACCCAGTTTCCTACAGGTTACTAAGAGGTGATCTTTACCTAGCATATAAGGCATCCTCAAACCCAGCTCTGATGGGCCTCTTGCACATCTGCAAAACAAATAGCACCAGGAACACTAGATTCTAGTACATGAACTTTGTCTGCAACATAAATAAAACATGCCGGAGAGACCAAAATGTGTCTCAAAAGATCCCTGCAAGGACAGGTTTCCAAGCCATGTGAAGTGGAGTTCATCACTGACCATTTTCAAGTGAAACATTGATCATTGGATGAGAAATTGTAAATTCACTGATTCCCATATCTCTGATGAATGGAGGCCAGCAGTAAGTTAACTAATCCCAAACTAAAATACTCCCCTAATAACCCTTAGTTACTTCCTTACTAACATACCCTAACCATACAGGCATCCAACATACTTGAAGACAAAACTTTGTTGAGTTGAATGGCTAGACGTGTAAAGACCCTGGTGGTCAATAGCCTAATACAAACCTATGAACCTATCAAAACAAAATCCCACTCTCATTCAAACACTCACCAATAAAATATACAGCTTCATGATAACACTCATAAAGCAAAAATACCAATGGAAAATACTACAAAAAGCAAAATGGCTTCCTGTCAAATAAAGGGAAGACCTCCTTCTTAGATTGCAACTGTTCAAACTACTGCAAAAACAAACTTTCTCTACACTAATACAAGACTTCCTAGCCAGCAGCCTTAGAAACCTTGACTATTTTATAGCCTCATTACAAGCTCCTCAAATTAAACTCCAATGCATAAATCAGTGCTTCACTGTACTAGGTCTCAAAATCAGGAATCCATACCAACCTCACTTAATATGGCATCATCTTACCCAAAATTCTGATTTTCAAATGAAAATCGTAAAATGTCAGTCTAATATTTCAAATCACACAACCCAGTTAAGCCATAAACTCCCATTTACTGACAACCTCCCTAAGCCCTTCACTTTAACCCCTCCATACCTAAAGCTCTTTGTCATACTAAAGCACAGATAAAGTACTTTAAGCTCCAGGTCTATATTATACGTAATTTCAGCCATCTATATAACCCTCTTTAAAGAAAATATGTTAATTTGTCTATAGCTGTACGTAACAATGAAATACATGTTTTAGAAACCTGCTCAGCAGTCTCTGTGACTCTACAGAAACTGCATATCTTTATGTTTATTTCTATTGCTGTAAATAAGTCTGTATATTCTCAACAATTGTATAATTATATATACTTTACCACTTGCAGTATATCACTGCAATTGTCAAAAATGTAATATTTTTCCAGGTTGTGACTGAAAATGGTCTTTTGTGATCAGTGCTCTACATCAGTTAACAAATGTAAGTAAATGACTATGTATTTATTATGAAGACATATAGCAAAAACTCCAAAGGAAAACCACTAAATGTGGATGAGGGAGAGCATGTGAAGCAAATATGTACATATTCCCTTGGGATCTACTTTGGAAGCTTGAACTTTCAAAACTTCAAACTTCATATGGTCGAGTCCATAACACTGAAGTTTAAGTTTTGAAAGTTTGAAACATCAAAAAAAAATATATATATAAATAAAAATATTTTTTTGCAGGAGGGCAAGCCCTCCTGCACCCCCACACTCCCTGCTAATTAAATATACCAACACCAAGATCGCACTACAGTGAAGAGAACAGTAAATTTCCACTTCTGCACTGTACAACGATCTCCATTTAAACCGTTCAAAGTTTCAAAACTTCAGTCTTATGGTCTCGACCATATGAAGTTTGATGTTTTGAAACTTTGAGCTTCCAAAGTAGACCCTCCCTTGGACAACTTAACATTTTCAGATCCCTGTCTATGGTTTTATTGGATACTATGCCTAGATAACATTTGCATGGGAACAGGGTTGAGTAAGAAAGATCAAATGTTCTAGATGATCCATACCTCTCAATTGTCCAGATTTTTGCCTTATATTTTTGATCTGTTCCTCATATAATTTGTGTTTTTTGGCAAATCACTGAGGATTGAAGTTAGTAAATAATGACATATATTTGAGTTTCTGACTTCATATATTTCATAAAATACATGCTGTTGCAAAACCTGTTATTCTAGCAAGTTTCTAAGTTTATAAGTGCAATATTTAAAATCTATCTTTGAGTCTGTCCTTTGTCTTCCCATTATTTTTGCCTCTGTCCAGATTTCTTGCCTTTAGAGGGTGAGAGTTACGGGATGAACTTTATAGTGTATGCGATGCTGATTAAGTAGGTGACAAAGTATATGCAGATGTCACTGAAAACATCCCTGTAAGATTCAAACAAACAAAGCTTAAGCAATAAAGTCACTCACTTTATCCCCCTTTTTAAGGCTTAGTACTTGCTGATTGATTCCCACCTTCACTCCTGTCTTTCTTGGTTTGTTTGCTTATGTCTGATTTCTACCACACTTTTCAAGGTGTGAAATGTTCATCATGTGCTGGTTGCCCCTGAAAGGAAAACTTCAAAAGTTTTACCCATTTCTGCTGATCAAATGCTACCAGTACTCAAAGCACAGACTCATTATATATTGACACTCTTTTATTGTAGCAGTCTGGGTAGCTAAAAAAGAGGTACCAGAACATGGCAAGGTGGAAGGCAGATTGTAATATACTGTTCAGGAAATACTTCTATAAAAATGCAAACAATATCTCTGCTTTGTTTATGGATAAAGGATTAGGAACCTAGTAAGGAAAACATTTAAGTTGTTCTGCTTTCTTATTTGTGGTGATTTTAGTTTTGAAAGCCTGATAAAAGTTCTGCTTTTCTATACAGCCATATTTATGCTGAATGACAAGTTCAGTTTAATTATGGCTGCTTACCTGACAAAATGTACTATATGTTTCTTAAAGCTGATGATGGGAAATAATCAGTGGAATTTCTTATTTACTAAATATTTATTAAAAAATAATGGACCTGTATGAAGTGTGAATTAGTTGTGATGTTAGATGGCATACCATCAGTAAACATAATCTGGGACAGTTAATGACATACTAGGCAGCCGTTTATTAGAAAAGCACCAGTTAAACCTGCTTTTATCGGTTGCTAAAGTGCCAGTACCACAGAATTTATTTATGTTTTGTCTCATTATGTCCAGGACAATGGAGGGAGATGCACTAAATTCATTCAGAGAAAGCATTCCGTACACAGAGAAAAGAGTTCTGAAAGAACAGAGTAAAAACAGAAAATAAAATAGCCAGTGGGATTCAGAAAACAAAACAAAACGAGGATGACAGCATTTTATGACTGTAGAAGCCATGGTAACTGTTGCACATTAGGTAATATGTTATACCTTGATGAAAGGAAAAGAGAGAATGACAGAAAAGCAGGGTGGGGGAGGGGTAGGAGAGGGATACACAGACTACAGAAGCATCAGAAAATGTTGTGGGCCATAGCCCGCCCTTGCCATGGCCACATAGACTGAATGGAAAAAGGGAAAAAAGTAACAAAACAATATACTTACAAAATGCTGGGCTTACAGCCCCATTAAGGGAACTTTCAGTGATACAAAGCTTGCACCTCATGATTTCTCCATAGCACCTTCAGGATGCATAAGTGTGCCCTTTACTTTACCTGTTAAATCAGACATGACCATCCTACTCTTAAATGAAAGAAGAGGTAGTTCCAGATATACTTCAAAGGTCAGCTTTAACATGAAACGTAAAGTGAAACATTGATCATTGGATGAGAAATTGTAAATTCACTGATTCCCATATCTCTGATGAATGGAGGCCAACAGTAAGTTAACTAATCCCAAACTAACATACTCCCCAAATAACCCTTAGTTACTTCCTTACTAACATACCCTAATCCTACAGGCATTGAGGACAAAACTTTGTTGGGTTGAATGGCTAGACTTGTAAAGACCCTGGTGGTCAGTAGCCTAATACAAACCTATGAACCTATCAAAACAAAATCCCACTCTCATTCAAACACTCACCAAAAATATACAGCTTCATGGTACACTCATAAAACAAAAATACTAATGGAAAATACTACAAAAAGCAAAATGGCTTCCTGTCAAATAAAGGGAAGACCTCCTTCTTAGATTGCAACTGTTCAAACTACTAAAAAAACAAACTTTCTCTACACTAATACAAGACTTCCTAGCCAGCAGCCTTAGAAACCTTGACTATTTTATAGCCTCATTAGGAGCCCCTCAAATTAAACTCCAATGCATAAATCAGTGCTTCACTGTACTAGGTCTCAGAATCAGGAATCCATACCAACCTCACTTAATATGGCAACATCTTACCCAAAATTCTGATTTTCAAATGAAAATCGTAACATGTCAGTCTAATATTTCAAATCACACAACCCAGTTAAGCCATAAACTCCCATTTACTGACAACCTCCCTAAGCCCTTTGCTTTAACCCCTCCATACCTACAGTTCTTTCTCATACTAAAGCACAGCTAAAGTACTTTAAACTCCAGGTCTATATTATACATAATTTCAGCCATCTATATAACCCTCTTTAAAGAAAATATGTTAATTTGTCTATAGCTGTACGTAACAATGAAATACATGTTTTAGAAACCTGCTCAGCAGTCTCTGTGACTCTACAGAAATTGCATATCTTTATGTTTATTTCTATTGCTGTAAATAAGTAAGTATATCCTCAACAATTGTATAATTATATATGCCTTACCACTTGCAGTATATCACTGCAATTGTCAAAAATGTAATATTTTCCCAGGTTGTGACTGAAAATGGTCTTTTGTGATCAGTGCTCTACATCAGTTAACAAATGTAAGTAAATAACTATGTATTTTCTTATTATGAAGACATATAGCAAAAACTGCAAAGGAAAAATCCACTAAATGTTGTTGAGGGAGAGTATGTGAAGCAAATATTTACCTATTCCCTTGGGATCTACTTTGGAAGCTTGAACTTTCAAAACTTCAAACTTCATATGGTCGAGTCCATAACACTGAAGTTTAAGTTTTGAAAGTTTGAAACATAAAAAAATATATATAAATAAAAACATTTTTTTTTGCAGGAGGGCAAACTCCCCTGCACCCCCACACCCCCTGCTAATTAAATATACCAACACCAAGATCGCACTACAGTGAAGAGAACAGTAAATTTGCACTTCTGCACTGTACAGCGATCTCCATTTAAACCATTCAAAGTTTCAAAACTTCAGTCTTATGGTCTCCACCATATGAAGTTTGAAGTTTTGAAACTTCGAGCTTCTTTTTCAGATCCCTGTCTATGGTTTTATTGGATACTATGCCTAGATAACATTTGCATGGGAACAGGGTTGAGTAAGAAAGATCAAATGTTCTGGATGATCCATACCTCTCAATTGTCCAGATTTTTGCCTTATATTTTTGATCTGTTCCTCATATAATTTGTGTTTTTTGGCAAATCACTGAGGACTGAAGTTAGTAAATAATGACTTACATTTGAGTTTCTGACTTCATATCCTTCATAAAATACATGCTATTGCAAAACCTGTTATTCTAGCAAGTTTCTAAGTTTATAAGTGCAATATTTAAAATCTATCTTTGAGTCTGTCCTTTGTCTTCCCATTATTTTTGCCTTTGTCCAGATTTCTTGCCTTTAGAGGGTGACAGTTACGGGATGAACTTTATAACGTATGCAATGCTGATTAAGTAGGTGACAAAGTATATGCAGATGTCACTGAAAACATCCCTGTAAGATTCAAACAAACAAAGCTTAAGCAATAAAGTCACTCACTTTATCCCCCTTTTTATGGCTTAGTACTTGCTGATTGATTCCCACCTTCACTCCTGTCTTTCTTGGTTTGTTTGCTTATGTCTGATTTCTACCACAATTTTCAAGGTGTGAAATGCTCATCATGTACTGGTTGCCCCTGAAACATGACAACCCAGAAATAAATAAAAGAGAATCCAAAAGAGCTTCATGTGATATTTGTTGACTGCACAGTGTCCAATTAGCATACTAGTCACACCAAACTACCTTCTCAAGCAGCATACTCTGCCCACTAGGCCCACAGAAAAATGTTGGTTAAAACAGTCTCCACACAAGTGAAAACAATTATGCAATGCAGACTAACAAGCAGATTAATACAGCCTGTCATTTGAACATGTCTGGGAAGTTAGTTCACAATTAGGCCTTGGCCTTGGTTACTGCAGAAAGAAAAGGAGTCTCATGAGTTTTAAAGTAATTCACTCTAAACATTGTTGGTAAGTGAGTAAGATTTGTGCAAATGGTTTTGAACTGTGTTGTCTTTGCTTACAAGGTTGCAAGATAATAAACAGTAAAGCAGATCCATTTCTGGTCTCACAAAAAATGCTGGAGCTGCCAAGTGTATTAATACATATTGCCTATAAATAGCTAAGACAATTAAGTTGACAGAGAGGATGTGGTGGTTCAGTGATGGCAGGAGGATCGGTGTACTGTCTAAATAATATACAAGGTTGTTTCCTGAGATGGGTCAGCTAATTCTCCAACAATCTCTGGGTTAAGAAGACCAAGGAAGACTGTCCTTTCCTTGGGGATGCAAATGCCATAACATCACTATGGAAATGTGTTACTTCCAGTTCCTTTAGTGTATCCTTACACTGACTGATCATCTGCTTGAGAATAATTGATTCACCCAAGGCCATACCTCTCAACCTGCAGACATTAAAAATAAGAACAATGGCCCTTGAAAGTAGGTACATCCAGCTAAAACTCTGGACAGCTAATTAGCATAACATTTGAATACCGAATTATACATAACTCTTCCCGCTTCCAGTAGGATTGAGGGATACTACTCTGAAACACGTTTAAAAAATGAAGAGCGACAAAAATGCTGGAAAAATATAAACACATTATCAAAGAGACAGTGTAAAATCTGTAGACGTAAACAGACTTTTTGTGACTTTTGGCTTTTCTCGGTTAGGGGTCGCCACAGCGGAACTCTGGTCCGCTAATGATTGGCAGTAGATTTTTACGTGCCGAGTTGCCAGCCCTGATGCACAACCTTCAACAAAGGTATGCCCATTCACACATGTCTCCACACAGAAGACGCTCTAGCTGAGAATCGAACATGACGTTTTACTGTGAGGCGACGACGCTACCGCTGCACCACCACTGCAGTTCGTAGACGTAAACAGACTGTATTACAAAATTCTACCAAAGAAGGTAATTTATTTTGCTTTAAAAAAAGGATGATGTAAGTTGTGAGTCCTTTTTGTTTAACTTATTGTTGCCACTAGTATGTTAGTTGTGTAGAGTAGTTTTTTTGCGTACTAGACAGCTTCAAAATGACATGTAATGGGGGACTTAGAAAACTGTGTGAAGGGGTAAATCAAGCCTGAAAATAGGAATGTTCCTCCAAAATACGAACAGTTCAGAAGTCTGCCTGGGGCTAATTCCTCCTTCATCTGAATGGAGGAGATTCTAAAAATATTTGACAGAAAACTTTCTTTTGGCCTGAATAGGGCTAGTATTTCAATACTGCTTTTCTGATCCTTAAAAGCTGTAGTTTTACCCAGAAATGTATCTGGTTACAGGCAAAGAGTTACATATGACTTTTTGATATGCCTTTTCAAATATGTGAGGCAAGTCTATCATTGTACTGCCCTGACTCATCTTCATGTAGTTTCTGTGAATCTGCTTCTTTGGTAACTTTTATGGTAATTGACATAAAGGATAGATCTTACACTGACTACATTTTCCTCTCCTTCATGTGGTATAATGCAGGGACCATGCTAATCCAATTTTTATAGTGAAACTGGAACAAATTTGAGCATTAGAAGAAAATAAAAAGGCAAGAATTCTGTAGCACAGTGATGCATTTCTATTTCAGCTGTTGGGATCACCAGAAATACAAACATGAGTTTCCACCAATAAAAAATGTTAATACTTATCATTGTTTAACAGCAGGTAAAACATGTCTTAGTGTTTCACACACTGGTTGACCCTCTGGTTCTAAAACAAGTTAAACCACAACACCAAGCCTCTAGAAGAACACCAGGAGAGAAATGTTTAGCCTACTCCACTTTAATGACCGCTTTTGTCCACATAGACTTCCTCAGAAACAAAAATCTCACAATACAAATACACTTAAAAAACATACCCAATTACAAAACCAATGATGTCATAATTAGTTAATTCCAATTAAAATAATTGTTGGAAAAGCACCAAAACAACCATAAAAACTTAATTTACACAACATGAATATGTTATATTATTTCAATACATGTCTCCTACAATTTTTTTAAAAAACATTTGATGTTAATGATGTCATTCAAACCAGGTTTATGATCTGCTTTCAATTTAATTTGCCATCTGGCTTCCCTTTGTTCCAGATAGGCTTTGAAATCTCCCCCCTCTTTTGTCATGTTGACCTTGTTCTAAGATGGAAAATAAAAACTTATTAAAACCTATACATTCCACACTATGCTTATATAGGGCATTATTCAAATCTTTCTTTCTTATACTATACATGTGTTCCCTAATCCTTTTAAATAAATGTCTGGTGGTCATACCCACATAAAAATCCAGACATTTGTTACAAATGGCCACATAAACAACCCCCTGAGTTTTACAATTAAACACTCCTGGGACCCCAATGGTATACTCTAAATGGGAGAGTACTATATATGGTCCTACTAAAATAGACCTACACATGGAACAACCAGAACATTTATACATGCCCTTAGGTTTGTCAGAAAAGAAGGTAGGGTTAAGGATCAAACTGATGTCCCTCCCCCTGTCTAGTATGTTTTTCAAATTATAATCATTTCTATAAACAAACTTTGGTTTAGGACCTACTACTTTCAATAAAAACAAATGACCCTCTATAATTTTCCAGTTTTTCTCTATGATGTTACGTAACTCGATTCCATCTGAGGTAATTTGTAAATTGAAACATAAATGACTATTGTCATTGTTTTTATTATCATTATTATTATTATTATTATTATTACCACCATTTTCACTTATGCCTTTCTTCAGAATATGATAGTAATGACTCTCTCTTCTATTACACACGTATTTGGCTAATTCATTTAAATAATCCAACTCATAACCCCTGTGGCTGAAGAGTTCAATAATAAATTGAAATTCCTCATCCTACAGTGAATTGTCACTAGTCATGCAACTAGCTCTAATGAATTGCCCTTTGGGTATGTTCTTTTTAATGAACGTGGGATGTTGGCTAGAAGAATGCAAATAACTATTCATGAAAGTCTTTTTTTTTGTGAATTTTGCTAATAAAATCATGGTGTGTTTCACTCCAAAACAAATGGACATCCAAGTATTGATCTCAAAGCCTATACCACCTAAAACAAATTTAGGAAATTCAGATTTTGCATTCATTTTGGCTACAAAAGACTCCACAGAATGAAAATCACCAGTTAAAATGAACACCAAATCATCGATAAATCTTTTGTAATAAATGACATTAAATTCATTTTTTAATGGGTTCAAAATCAAATGTTCCCACCACCCCATAACTATGTTAGCAAAACAAGGTGCTGCTGGAGAACCAATGGCAACACCCCTGACCTGCTTGTAGAATTGTCCATTGAACAAAAAATAATTATGTAAAAGTATCTCTAATAACTCACAACAGAAGTTGATACTGCCATTAGTCATGTTGGTAAATAGAGTTAAATATGCCCTGACATACTCTATTCCCTCAGCATGAGGAACAGAGGTATACAAAGATGTCATATCTACAGTAAACATAATATGTTTAGAAGGATCAAACTGTACATTTTGACTAAATAATCTAACCCTGTTCAGAAAATCCCACAAATCTTTTAAAAAAGAATCCATTTTCTGCATCAGTGGATTCAATACAGCATCAACCAACAAGGACATTCCCTCTGTAACATTAGGGGCTGAAATGATAGGCCGAAAGGGTGGATCTGCCATATTTTTATGTGTTTTGGGAATGCCAAATAAACCCCCCACTTTGGGATTTTCAATACTACAAAAATTATAAATTTTCTTGTCCAAATTCCCACACATTAAACTGTCATACAAAAAACTGGAAATGTATGTGTAACATTTAATGATGTCATTAGCTATTACTTTTTCATATTCTACTTCATTACTTAACATTTCTTCAATTTTCTGAACATAACTAGCTTGATTCATAATTACTAACATTCCACCCTTATCACTTTTCATAATCCGAATGTTTTTATTGTCAGACATTTTTTTCATAGCTGTTCTCATTTCACTATTCAAATTGACAAAAAAATACTTCTTGTTACCTTTAACATTTCTGCTTGCATTTTCAGCTAGCTTTCTTATCTCACTTTCACAAGAAGTTTCCAAGACTTTTAATGTGTGCAGTAACACTGGATTATAACATGATGGTGTAACAAAAGGAGGTGTGGTGTTCTAAACATCTTTCAAGATGTATGTTAGATTTAAATTTCTAGTATATTTTTTCAAATCTAAAACCACATCACACACATTGGCCCTCCTCTCGGAACAAAGTTTACACCCAACTTCAGTAGCTTTATTTGAGACTCATTCAACACAAAATCAGATAAATTTAGAACGTCACAGTCTAACCTGGCCTTTTTTATGGTTTTTACTCGTAGTCCGTCGACGAATCCGACAATAACTTCCCTTTCTTCCTGGTCACCATCGGTTTCAATTTCTGCTGTCTCTGTTCTTTCCCCACAGCTAAAAAAGTATTAGGTCTAACTGCTGCTTCATTTTCAACAGTTTCCAAAGCAGAATTAAAAACACCACTAGAAATGAATCCAGCAGAACCGCTGGACTCTTCAGTATCAGAGACGCTGCTGATTTCTTTGCCGTTATCATTCACTGAACAGTTACCTGCTGAATATGAAACTTCTGTGACTGGACCCACACTCCTTCCTCTATCATATTTAAGGTGGACCGGTTGTTGCATGTGTAGTTTGCTGTAAGAAGAAACATTTTGTTTGTCAGAACCTAAAAAGAAATTGTAGGCAGTATCAGAATTACACATGGCCACATCACAATCTAATTTCTTGTTCTTCCTTTCGATTGCAATGTGTTCATGCTGCCCAATGTCATCCAGAATAGAAACGTATTCTATTCTTTCAGTAAAAATAAGTTCAAAATCCCTTTCGATACTTTGCTCCACCTTTATTATCTCACCCTTCAGTTCTTCCATAATACTTCTATTGCGCTTGATTAACAAACCCAAAAAACTGATGTCCGCTGAATTAAAGAAATTTTTAAGCTTGGAAAAAAATGGATCACTTTCAGTGACTCCATTGGGATTTTTAAAGAAGTGTAAGCCCTTTGGAACAATGCCCAAGTCAACGCATTTCTTAAAATATTTATTCTCACTGTCCAAACTTTTGTATTTCTTTAAAAGTCTGTTTAGAATTTGGCAACACTCTCTGTATGATGGTAATTCTCTGGTATTTATTTGTCTTTTAGTATTGACAAACGGATCTCCATTGTCATTCAAAACTGATGCAATGTTAGCATAAGTTTTATGTTGTCTTGAAACCTCCGGTGGATTTTTAATGTTTTTATTACATCCATTCTTAGTGGTATTATGAACATTCATTTCCACTATTGTTTGTACATCTTCATTTCCACTACTAAGATTTAAGGCTTATCTAAGCCGCTGTGGTACAGCGGTAGCATTGTTGCCTCACAGCAAGAGGCTTTCCTGTTTGATTCTCGGCTGGAGTGCCTTCTGTGTGGTGTCTGCATGTCCTCCCCGTGGTCGAGTGGCCTCAGAAAGACATGCGTGAATGGGTGTGCCTTCGCTGAAGGTTGGGTGTCGGGCTGGCAACTCAGCACCATAGAATTCTACTGCCAATCATTAGCGGACCATAGTTCCACTGTGGCGACACCTAACCAGGAAAAGCCGAAAAGACAAACAAACAAACTAAGATTTAGGGCTTAGCCATGTTTAACCTGTTAAAACAATGCAAAAGATGTAAAAAATATTATTCCTTGACTCCATATGTGCATTTATGACTATTGTACCACCTAAGAGCTATTCAATATCTTAAAATATGCCTTTAGTAATGTGGAATAACCTTGGAATATGGTAGATGCAAAAGAAAAGCCTAATAGTGTAACTTGCACTAATCTCATTGTTTTAACCATGGATGGATTTTGGCTGAAGTTAGGCAAAGCAATGGACTACATTAATTTGGTTTACTGTGTTTGCCCCTGCTGACTTCTGATCATCAGCCTACTCTACACCTCACCCTGAGCTATTTAACCCATTTGTTCCCTCATCACTGAGGTCAAGAGCTGGCCGAGAAGGGCCATCATTTACGCAGCCATCTGGGGTGGTCCTGGTTTCTTACTTTTTTTAATCCTACATCCCCACATATGCTCTGCCACAGAAAAAAAAAATGGGGTATGTAATAGGTTATCCATGCTAGACATTTCCCATACTTCTACAAGTTATGTCTCCAGCAACCAAACCGACTCACCAACCTGGAGCACAGGCGGTATTCCCCTATCTCCACCAGAGAAATGAAACCATCCCTTTGTGCTCTCCAGGTGGACAAACTACCCCCTCCATGACAGAAGCAAGTGGGCCAAGCTGCTTCATGTGGGATTATGAAGTACAGAAACATCTTACAATGAAAAGTGGCTGGGACAGCCAAAGGTCTTGTATGAATGGGAGCAGAGCACGCAGAGAGTAGGAGGAGGCATCTGGGAGAGGCAGCGTGTATGTCCCTGAGTGACCATGTGCAGGATAGGTACCTACCTCCCTCCCTGCAAATTCCATCATCCCACTTGCCATGACGTCATTGAAAGGCTACAGTTCTGAGGTGAAATGGGATGGGGTATACAGGGTAAATAACAAAAACTGCATTTCAATTAATAAACCAGATCACATAACTGTATATTGCTTGAGTGAGGATATAACAGCCATTTTGTTTAATTTCTTGTTTCTGTATTCACCATTCAGATCCTTGGAGCTCTTCTAGTGGCCACCCTACCTATAGCACTCCTCATATATTGCTCCCTCACAAGAACGAGAGTCAGAAAGTAGGGGGATACTTATTCATTTTCAACACTGAGGCTGTAGTTTTGTGTCTATCTTTCCTGCAAGAATAGCTCTCAGCTGTCTCTGATTTTGCAGAATGTCCCTCATTTAACTTCATATTTTTATCCTGACCTCATTAATTTTTGATTTTCTGGTAACTATTAAATCATTGTCATATAACTTGTATCTATTCCTAACAAATCTTTTCGGATTATGTCTATTTTGATAAATGTATTTAAACTGTAGATGAGTTTGTATAATTTTTGAAGATTATAAAATTATTGTTCTTAAAATGTTTTACATGCTTTGGAGCTTTTCTCCCTGGGGCTAAAAATGAGAACCTACCCAGTCAGACTTACACACTAGTCAAATGTTAACAAATAAACAAAAAATAAAATCACTGAGAATTACAGTTAGTCAACAATGACAGATGAGTTTCGTACTTTTTATTCATCATAAAATGCATGTTGATGCAAAATATGTTGTTCTGTTAGACTTTTAAATGAATTTGAGTAACAATTAAAAATAGTCCTTAATTTTAGACCTTTTTCCCACCTTATTTTTGGCTTCGTCACTTATTCTTGAGAACATATATTGAGAGGTATGCCTTTAACCCTCTGAAACATCACCACTACAGGGCTGATATGTAGTAACCAGGTAAGTGTTGCTTGGGGTGGAGAGGCCATAACATTTTATTTAAAGACTGTAGTAATGATAAGTGGTAGGTAGTAGTCTGACACATGAACAACTTAATGGACACAAAAGTTTCTTATATCTTCAGACACAAATTGTGGGAAAGCAATTCCTAATATTGTCTGGGAGTATGTCATCGGAGTGAACATCATTTCATCAATGAACAATATGAACAACCAGTCTTCTAGGAAATTACGTTTTTTCTTTCTTTCCTTTATTTTTGTTAATGCCAGTTCTAACAGACTAGGAGACAAACTGGTCATATGGATGTTATAAGTGAGGTTAAGCTGGTCAGACAACTGATCATCTCCCTCAGACTCTATTAAAGCACAGAAGCAAGGTGTCTATATTGTGGGGGTACAGTTCAGTGATAAAAAAACTTTTCAGACAGAGTCATAGCACCTGTGAATTAAATAATTTGTAAAAGAACATGATGTGCTCCTGAACTACTGATTTTTACTAGATTTGGCTACCTCTGATTCCTACAACATCGGGGAAGTTACTTTTTAAGCCTTTCAAGCTAATATTGAGGCTTGTGTTGCTAACTTATGCTATTTTTTTCACATGTGACTATTGTTGCATTTCTTTCTTGTCAGAGAAAGAAACTTACACTGTTTTGAATGTTTATTTGCTTTTAACATGTTAGCACTCCAACTTTCTGTTGGCTGTTTACTTTTTCATGTCTGCTTTATTTTCAGCTGTGTTGTTCAACTTTGCACTTAATTAAGCTGAGCTACCCTATACTGGGCATAGCTCATGACCATGGTAACTAATTTTATATTGTAGCCAGTGGAATACTGTTCCTTCTACCTACTCCAGGAGACCTGCAATTTATCTCCCCTTTATAACTGCCTTATGCATGGCAATTCTCAAGTCAGCACAAATAACTGTGGCACCTTTATTCGTCATTAAATACCTTAAAATAGTTGCACAACATCCAGCATCTCAGAAGTCAATGTAAGTAACAATGTAAATAACAGAGGCACCTGTAATTAAGCAATAACCGACAATGTGGTATGGTATATTGAAGATTTACCCACGGTTGGTGTGGTTTAATCATGTGGGCGAAGCCTGAGTGATTAAACAAATCTATCTGTGGGTAAATCTTCCAATTTACCACAACCACAGAGTTGGTTATTGCTATTATACAATGACATTATTTAAGAAAAAAAAATACTTACTTTTCTTAAATAATGTCTTTGTATAACGGCAGATTGCTGTTCTTACGCCGGTTGTGGTATACTGATTCTGCTTTTTGATGTACTACGCATGCATATGGAACTTGTGTTCCCACGCATATCCAGTACATCAAGAGTTTGAAACGGAAGCAATGGAGAAAAGAAAGTCTCCGTTGCTCTGTTTTCTCTCTTTTTTTTTTTTATTGTACAAAAAAAAAAAAGATTTGGGGCAGTTTATACCAATGGAAAAAAGTCTGGGCGACCGGACCTTTTTCCGTTGGTATATTGTAGGATTTATAACGGGCACGCTGGTTAAGCTGGCCAATCAGTGTGCACATTTTAGAATATTAATAGGGAGGAATTGTATAATTGTAGTTAATTATCATACTGGATCTCTCTTGATTTATTGTACTTATTGCTTATTGTAGCAGCAATACTAGTACCTTCATCTTTTTTAAATTACTGTATGAGTATGTATGAAGTTGTGCTATATCTGTGCATCACTTTTTACCTGTGCTTACAAAAACTAGTGGCACTCATACCTGTGCTGGATCTTTGTATCGCCTTCAAAGTACCGTACTTAGTAGTCTTGTGACCACCTATGCCTTTACCCTGTGTCATTTGCATGTGCTGGTACTTTGTATTGTTTTAGAATTTTTGTACTGTGCTTGCTCTCCACCCATGGTCTTGCCCCACTTGTCCAAGAGTACAATACAACAAACTTCAAATAAATAAATTACTCACTTCTTGACCTAGTCATAACTAACATTCCCAGTTCAGTCTTCAACTTCTGAACAATCCTTCCTTCTTTCCATAAATGACCACCATCCCCTTCTATTTACCCTAAAATTGCCTTTCAAAAACCTCTCCCACTATAACTTTCTTCAGACCCAAAACTAGAAAAAAAAAACAATTACACCCTACATACAGAACACTCCATAAATAAGAACCCCCTTTTTTTAATTCAAGACCCTTCCTAGCTAACCTTCACTGAATAGACAAGCTTCTACAGCTACAGAAAAAAATACTTTACAAAAATCACCAGACTCCTTTGACCCACTCAGAATCATGTAGTCACCAAAGAATTAAGAGCCCTATATAGTCTCAAAGATGAAGCTGGGCACCAATGGAGACCAAACCCTGATCTCAAGACAAAGATATATTTGTCCTTCTAAGGAACTTAGACAAAAAAGCCACAAGGAGATACAAATCCATGTTCCTCTGAAATAATTAAACACTCTAAATTAATATTCCTCTACCACCACCCTAAAATTGCCTTTCAAAAACCTCTCCCACTATAACTTTCTTCAGACCCAAAACTAGAAAAAAAAAACAATTACACCCTGCATACAGAACACTCCATAAATAAGAACCCCTTTTTTTAATTCAAGACCCTTCCTATCTAACCTTCACTGAATAGACAAGCTTCTACAGCTACAGAAAAAATACTTTACAAAAATCACCAGACTCCTTTGACCCACTCAGAATCATGTAGTCACCAAAGAATTAAGAGCCCTATATAGTCTCAAAGATGAAGCTGGGCACCAATGGAGACCAAACCCTGATCTCAAGACAAAGATATATTTGTCCTTCTAAGGAACTTAGACAAAAAAGCCACAAGGAGATAAAAATCCATGTTCCTCTGAAATAATTAAACACTCTAAATTAATATTCCTCTACCACCACAATTCTGGAACCTAGTCAAAAAAATAACAGGCTGTCACCTCTCAACAACACCCCCAAAAGAGAAATCATCATCACCCCCACTAGACTTTCTGCCAGAATTTACTTTGCAACCCTCTTTATCTCATTCAAAGCCTCTCAGCCCAGCTTCTACAAATATTGAACCCCAGGCAGAATATTCCTCCTCCCAACATCCCCTTCTTAGGTTACCCCCTTTACTTCAAAGCAATACAAAGGAAGGACATCATCACTTTCCTAGAAAAAAATCCTGTCTAATGCTTTTAGTGCAGATGGCCTCCACCCCTGGTTTCTCAGCTTATGCCAGAATCACATCCATACGTCTCAACCTCATAATGCAATAAATCTGGACAAAGCCCAACAAAATTGGGGGACAAAGGCCCAAAAATAGGGACATGTTTTAAATATTGTTCTTATAAACTTAGGAAGTTGCTATAACAAGGTTTGTTTTAATATACATTTTCTGAAGGATCTGAAGTCTGAAACTCAAATGTATGTCATTATTTAGTGACTTCAACCCTCAGATCATCCCGGTGATTTGCCAGAAAACCACAGATTTTATGAGGAATAGAGCAAAAATATGAGCCGTAAATCTGGACAGTTGAAAGGTATGATTCACATCTTACAACCACTTAGACACTGGTATACACTGTACCTTTCTCAAGGAAGCATGCCAATACAATGGAAAACTGCTATTTGATGTTTATACGAAACTCCAGTAATGACTTCCATCCTCCCTCTGTATTCCCATCATTGGAAAAATTCTTGAAAACCTAATTAACAACCAGCTGCCTCCACATATCCAAACCTACACAATCTTATCTCCTCAGCAACATTGATTTTTGATAGGTTGGAGAACTATAACAGCCCTTTAACACCATACCAGGTTTTATCCTTCAAAATGTAAATAAAGGGCACCTCTCTAGCACCCTTTTAATCTCACTGAAGTAGTCAACCTGACTGACCATAAACTCCTATTAAATTCTCTGCTACAACAAGGTTATAGCCCTCCAGCAGTAAGCTGGCTCAAATCCTTCCTAAATAAGACATTTCTCAATACACCTAAGAACCTCATCTTCTCTATCTGCCCCCTTACTCAATGGAGTTCCTCAAGGCTCATTTCTCCCCTACACATGTTTCTTTCTTTGTATCAGTAAATTACCTGATGGCCTTCTCCACCTTCCAGTAGCTATTTATATGGATGATATGGTGGTCTATAGATCTAGCCCTCCTCCTTCCGTTATCAAATGACAAACAGAGAAAGACCTGGGCACCCTTTCAGATTGGCTACCTGAGCATAAGCTCATACTGAATATTAAAAAATCCAAAGCAGTACTCTTCTGCTAAAAACTAAAATACTGCAAAGTTTAAGATGACTTGGTTATTAACCACACAATATATATAACCTGCTGAGCTAGTAGATAGATTCAGACACTGGGACATTTGGCTAGACATATCTCAGAATTTCCCATGTCATATTCAATTCACTAAAACAAAAGTAAATAATTTTCTTTCCTGGACCAGAGAAAAATCGTATTTACTCTCACTCTGGCAGAATGTCTATAACTAAAGCAGTCCTTCTCCCATAATCTCAACTGCTTCAAAGAAAAACTTCAACCTCAGCCCCATTCAAACAATTTATAATAATATTTGCAGGCTCCTCTTCCTCTCCCCTTCCAAGGGACACTGCTGTATCACCTTAACTAAAGGAATATTGCTTCCCACCTGACATAGGACAACCCTTCTGTTGGTCCCCTGACCTTCAAACTCCTGAATATCAACTCATTTTTTCTTTTTTTACCAGTAATTTTACCACCAGAACCCCCTACAACTTTAGATCTTACACACCTCTCACCCCTAACATACAAGCCTCTTAATTCAGAACACATTACTGATATATCTTTTTTTAAGTTCATGCACCTAAAATCTGGAACTCCCTCCATGCAAGCCTAAAATCAACAACTCCTTTTAAAACTTTAAAATAAAACTAAAAAAATAAACCATACAAGCTAGCACAATGCAAATACTACCCAAATAGTAGTACTGCCTAAGTCCCCAAAAATAATTACTGCTTTGTACAACTATACTGCCATTAATTTCACCAGGTACCCTATACAGTTTATTCTTCATAGGTTCATAGATTAGTACTAAGCTAACTGCCCTTGCGAGCCATTTTAAGCCTAGCCAATTATCCCTTGTGAGACTCAAACCCTGCACCTTGTGTTTATAAGACAAACACCTTAACCATTAGGCCGCCCTCCCAACCCCATACTCATCATACTCTTCTTCTTTCTACTTCCCCTTACATACCACTCACCCTTCTCTCTCTTCCAAAAGACTATCACTTCTCCTACTAACATTAACCTTTCCTTCTCCTCCTCTCATTCATATTCTACATGTTACCACTATATTATCCATTGTAAATAGCACACTCTCTTTTCTAATTTTTTTCACTATCACTATGGTCATGCTCCACTTTTTTCTCTCTCTTTGCTTTATTATACATAGTTAAAGTAGCTTATCCTCATAGCTTTATCACTCTTTGTATTCTAAAAGACTTTTCCTCCGGTGGTTATGAAAGCATGCATTATAAATAGTAGAAAACTTTTCATAGAATGTGTTGTAATCATGTCTTGTGTTATGCTGTCTATTGTAACTACCTGTGTTTTCTGTCTCCACAGGATGAACCTGAAAATGGTCCACAAGGACACTCTATCTTGGTTAACAAACTATTACCCATCAGCTTTCTACAAAGCCATGCCTTCCTCAAAAAAGGGACTTTGGCTTTTACTGTAGAAAGTTGATTGGTAACAATCCATTTCCCACAGCAGACAAATCCACATGCCCTTCATGTGAAGAGCAAAAAAAAAAAGAAAAATAACAACTGATTTTTTACTACTGACTGAAGTGGCTTTCTGTACCAGTATTTTGGTACAGAAGAAAAAAGATTTAAATGTAAAAACTCTCTATCTCAGTGCTAGGAGTCTAAACAAAAAACTCCACTCCCTAGAAGCTCTCTTCACACTAGAGAATGCTGATGTCTGTGCAGTCACTGAAACATGGTTTAAAGCCACAGAGAGCACACCGACAGTGCAAGGTTATAATGTCTTCCACACATTTAGACCAGCTACTTCACAGGCAGGGGCTAAAGGTGGAGGTGTCTCTATTTACATCAGAAATAAATATACTTTATGGCTGGTCAAACAGGACAATGTCTTGAGCTGCTCTATGTTCAAATCACCATAGGAAAAATCCAATACCACTTCCTTGCAAGCTATAGGTCCCTCTCTATGACCCAGGAAACCCATACCACATATTTAAACTTATTAGAAACACTAACCATCCAACCCAATACCATATTCATGGGTGACTTTAATTACCCCACTATTAACTGGGAATGTTGTACAAAACCAAATGTACATGCACAGAGATTCCTGGATTTTGTAAACACAAACTTCCTGGATCAGATAGTCAATACACCAACCAGGGGTGCAACCATACTGGATCTGGTCTTCACTAATATGGGAGAGTGCTGCACACCCCCTACTGTAATGTCTTCTCTGGTAAGGTCAGACCACAAAATGGTCTCCTTTGAAGTAAAAAAAAAACCTGGACCCACAGCTAAACCTCGAATATTCAGGAACTACTCTAAGGCTAACCTCCTGCTATAAAGTGATAACCTGGCAAAATTTCAAGCCCCCATAAACCCTGAGAACACTGCTGCCTATGTAGAACTGTTCACAGAAATTCTGTACAAGCATGTTAATAGCTGCATAGAGGCAGCTGTACCCACCAGGAAGAAGTACAGAACTAACTAAAAAAACAAGCCACCCAGGTGGAATCACAAAATCGGGTTCCTATTATGTTGTCGAACGCCTAAATGTCAACACCTAAACATCAAACGCTCAAAACTACAACTGGCCAATTACTCAAATTTTTTTCCCAGGGAAAACATTTTCTTGGCTGTCATCGTGGATTTGCCCTTTTCCCTGATGTAGACTGATCTCAGAGTTAGTATACTTAGTTAGGTGGATGTGGGGGGTGAAGCCCCCCACTTGACAAGGGTTTTAAGGTATGTTTTTTTTTTTGTTGGCCAAGCAAATTTTTTCACTGGGAAAAAATTTGCGTAATTGGCTTGGCATGGTTTTGAGTGTTCAACATTTAGGTGTCGATGTTTAGACGTTTGACAACCTAAATGTTCGAAGTTGTAATATAGACCCACAAAATCAATAGGCTGCATAACAGAAAGAAGAAGATCATGGCAAAAATTAGGAGGTGAAGCACCCAGCAGGATAAAAGCACTCTCATCAAACTAAACAAACAAGTCAGAGAACAAATAAAGTCTATCAAAGCCAAATTTAAGGTAAGTTTGACCTCCCAGGCCAAGGGCAACCACAAAGCATGCTTTAGCTATGTCCGCAACCTCAAAGGCAATACTCAGTTTTGTGCAGAGCTCATTGTAAATGTAGCCACCTATACTGAGCCAGAAGATATAGCAAACTTCTTGGCTGATAAATTCAGCTCCAACTTTATCCCTCTCTCCCCCTCAAACTTCCATCAGGAAATACCATCAAATATAACTCCTCTACTATCACTAGGGAGCAGATCCTTAATGCTCTATCTAAGACCAAGAACACTGCATCAATGGGCCCAGACAATATATCAGGATGCCTTTTAAATAGCTAGACTCCAAACAGGCTTTGTGCCTCATGAATGGAGAATGGCAACAGTCATTCTCTGCAAAAAGGTGGGCCATCTACAGACCCTGGATACTACAGACTCATAAGCCTCACTATTCTTATATATAAACCATGGAAATAATTATCATGGAGATGATCAATAGAGATATAGTAAACCTCCAGACACTGGAACCAACCCAGTATGGTTTCATCAAGAGCAGATCATGCCTACTCAACCTGATGGACTTCTTTGAGAAGGTAACCATAGCAATGTATGAGGGAAAAATGGTTCACATTGCCTACCTTGGCCTGGCCAAGGCATTTGATATAATACCCCACTCAGGCATTGTTGACAAACTCAAGAGGTTAGGTACAAACTTGTATGTCACCCAGTGGGTAACCAACTGGCTCACAGACAGGACCCAGGAAGTTAGAATTGGAGAGTCTACATCTACAAACAGGCCGGTCACAAATGGAGTCTCTCAGGGATCAGTCTTTGGACCTCTCCTTTTTGGCATTTACTTCTCAGAACTCAATGCCAATGTCAGTGGTCTCTGGCTGACTAAATTTACATATGATTGCAAATTAGGAGCTGCCATTGAATCCCACACTGACACAAATGTTCTTCAGGAGGGGCTGACACAGACAAACAACTGGGGTCAATGTCATGGATTAAAACTAAATGCCAAGAAATGCATAATAGTATCCTTTGGGAAGTCATCCATCCCTGGTAACTTTCATACTGACAACACACCCCTTAGAACTGACCCAGTAGTCAGGGACTTAGGGACACACATAGATAGTAATCTAGCCTTTGACCATCACATGTCTACAGTAGTGAGGAAATCATTCTATGTTGCACAACTTATAAACAGAGGTATGGCATCTAAGTCCAAGGAAGTCATTGTTCCACTGTTTTCGGCATTTATCAGACCAATGATTGAGTAAAATGCCCCCTTTGGTATGTACCTAATGAGGAATATCCAACAACTGGAAAGTCCACAGAGGTTCCTCACTAAAAGAATACAGGGTGTAAGTAAAATGACCAATGCAGACCGCCTCAAGGCCCTATCCCTGTATTTTGTCTCCTACAGGCTTTTGAGGGGAGATCTATGCCTGGCATGCAAGACATTGTCGGACCCCACTCTGATGGACCTTCTGCATATCCACAAAGCAAACAGCACCAGAATTACCCTTTCTAAAGACTTAAACATTTCCTGCGATATAAATAGGATCTGATGGAGAGACAGATATGTATCCCAGAGACTACCCCGTCTATGGAACAGGCTCCCTATCCATGTGAAGCAGAGTTCCTCCCTAACCAAATTCAAGTGCAACTTGCTAACAGGATAGAAAACCAGAAGTTAATCCCTGGTTTGGCACCTATGTCTCTAATGGACATAGGCAACCTATAAATGGTTCATCTCCCAGGCCCCTGCTTACACTTGTCAAGGGTATCAGAACTTGCCAGAGATTTTGGATTCATGGCTAGGTTTAAAAAGGCACTTGTGGTCATTAGCCTAGTAAACGCATATGAACCTATGAACCTATCACACCCTCCTAACACTTTGCACCCAAGACATTTTCCCTCTTTGCCCTATACTTGTTACACTACCACCTGTCGCTGCCTCTCTAGAACCAGTTGAGATTACTGTTACTGTTTTGTCTCTGGTGAGAGAATGACCAAAAAGACATTGATTCCTAGTTGAGCATAGCTGTGATGAGACTATCACCAGGTAGTAGACAAATGGCGGCTCACCACAATTTATCATTCTTGGCAAACCTAATTCTGTCTTTGTACTAAGTACTGCTAGATTAGCCACCATCTAACCTAACTTCAGAGTATCACCCTATCTACTTAGCCTATAAATCTTCAGGGTCTTCTACAGTAGTATCTCTCTTACCCCAGAGTACTATGGCCAGTCCTAGTCCTCAAGTCTCTAGCAGCATGGATCAGCAGTCTGCTGATCCACCATTTGTGGCCAGTCTGATTACATTAGGCACTCTAATGTTGGACAGTAACTGCCTCACCCTTACCAACTGTTCACTGCTTTGAGCAATTAATATTACAACCCAAGAGATATAAATATTTAAGAAACATGGAGGCAAACATTTCACACCAGCACACTATTGCTAAGCATGATATATCCATAAAATCACATCAGTCACAACACACCATTAAGCACATAACGTATGCTGAAGCTGTAAAGACAAATTATGAAAGCATTTTAGAGCACACTCGAAAGGAAATCAGCCTCCAGCAAGCAGAGCGATACTTACTCCTTCTCCATTCCCACATACTGCAACACCACACATATCAACCAAGAGTCACTAGGAAAGCAGGCCTAAGCCTGTAAGGTTGACTGAATCTGCTTCCACACAGGGAAATATCTTAGTCATAGGTGACTCCATAATTAGGCTTACAGATGCCATACTCACCAGATAGATAAGAAAAGGGTGACTGTAAGCTGCTTGACAAGAGACAGGATCCATGATGTCACAAAAGCCCTAAGGTCCCTTAATAAAAGACAAGTATGACTATGACCTAGTAGTGGCCCATATGGGAGTGGATGACCTGAGGTGCTCCCCCTAGAAGGACAGGCAGAGATACACAATGGAGCTTGCTATTCTTGGGGTAGAGGCAGGAAAGACACTGGTCTTGAGTAGTATTGTTCCTTCACTGAAGGTGATGCCTAGATAGCAAAAAAGATAGCTGGCTTTAACAAATGGCTAAGTAGCTGGTGTTATTCCAAGGTGTTCCAGTATGTGTTGGCCTGGAATGAGGTGGGAGATTAGACTTCCTGTTTCCTTGGCGATACCTCTCATTCTCATACCAGCTAAAGCATTTGCTGCCCCTGTAGTGCATTTTTAGGCAAAGTCTCACTACTGAACTTCCTGCATAACAAACTCAAACACAAATGTGGACAATATCATGACGTCGCTACTCACTGCTAGGAATCTAAACAGGAAGATGCCAGAAATTGAGGCCCTCCTGCAACTTGAACACATTTGTAAATATGTAGTTACTGTAATATGGTTTAACTACAATGACAGCACTCCTTCTATACCATGGTGTAGTATCTATCCTGCCTTCAGGCCCTTGGGTAACAACAGGGGAGTATTTGTGTTTGTCAGAAAAACAATAATCTCTAATAAAATTACTCACAACCCTAACTTTGAGCTCCTGGAGACCCAAATCACCCTTAACAAATCCAACTATTAATTCAGTGCTAGTTACAAATCTTCATCAATGTCTCCCAAAGATCATGGAAACTACCTCAGTACATATCAAAGGAAACACCTTCTTTCTAGGGGACTTCAATTACCAAAACACACCTACACCTCTAAAACTGGACATGCTCAGCATTTTCTAGACTTTGTTAATACTAATGCACTGCAGCAAATTGCAAAACTACCCACTATAGGCTGCAATATCTCTGACCTAGCTGTTACCAACATATCCTTCATCTATACCCCGCTTTGTATCTCCTCATCCCTGCTTAAATCCGACCACAAAACAGTTAACTTGTCTGTCAGGCTTAGTGATTCCTCCCTGCCACCAAATGACACAGTCTTTAAGGACTTCTTCAGGGCAAACCTACTTCAGCTTGTTGAAGACATAAAAAATTCTTTACAAATGGATCCAGCTAATGAGCTTGCCACATTCACCTCCAATTTTTTACCTGAACCTAAATGGCTGCACAGAAAAGTCTGTACCCAACTGCTCTAAATATAATGGTAATTTCATGAATAAACCTCTCTGATGGAACTCCTGTATTAAAATATTAGAAGAAAGATAATGACCGCAAGTTGTAAGAAATTCACATTCCGCCTACATCAATACCAAATTGAAACATGCCAGCAAGGAACTTAAGAGCCCTATTAGAAAATATAAAGCAGAATATAAATAAAAGGTCGCTACAAATACTAAAGGAAACTACAAGTCCTTCTTTAGTTATGTCAGAAAATTAAGGAATAATGTTCCACAATGCACTCTTCCTCCATAATAATATTACTCATTCCAGTCCTAATGATATAGTCAATACATTAGCTGAAAGCTTTAGTGCTAACATTACCTCACCTACCCACATTGTTGTGCCTACTATCATGAATCTATAGTTTCTGCTGAAATCACCTTTGAACAAGTTTAGAATTCATGTCAAAGGATAAAATAATGTTTTTATAGGACCAGATGACGTTCAAAGCTGCACTATCTATGCCTCTACTTAAACAGTTCAACTTCAGCCTGTTCACATGGGGATATCCCTAATGCGTAGAAAACAGCCATCATGACTCATCTACACAAGGGTTGTCCCTCTATAGACCCAGTTAATTATAGGACAATCAACATCACCAGCATTATATGCAAAACCTTCAAACATATCGTAGCATAACTGATTTATAAAGACATAGACAACTTAACTGATCTGGAACCCACTCAGTCTGTTTTTGTGAAGGGCAGATCCTGTCACCTGAGCCTAGTAAACTTCTTTGAAAAGGTTACAGAAGCCGTGAAAAATCGTTACTTTATGTTCACTGCTTATCCTGACCTGGCCAAAGTTTTTGACACTATTCTCCATGTAAACTCAATGTAAACCCATATGTTGCACACTGTATTGCAAACTGGCTATCCAACAGACCCCAAGTAGTGAAAGTTGCTGGTAATATCTCTGAGCATAAAATCATAATTAATGAGGTACCAAAGGGGTCAGTGCTGGGCCCTATCCTATATGGCATTTCTTCTGTAGACATCCAAGCCAATATCTCTGAGGCATGGTTGACCACATTTGCTGATGACTGTAATCTGAGCACTGTTATCTACTCATCCACGGAAACTAAACTCCTTCAACAAAGGCTGGAATATGCACATACCTGTTGTACTGAAAAAGTCTCAAGCTAAATACAAAAAAGTGAAGTATAGTTGTGTTCGGCAAAAAAGGCTGCTCCTACCTCATATGTTGCAGTTGGTGCTCCTCTTCAAATAGATATGGTCATAAGAGACCAGGGTACTTATGTGGATAATTCTCTTTCTCTGTCTTGTTTGATCATCATATTTCTGGCCCAGCTAATTTTCAAGGGAATATCTTCAAGATCCAAAGAAGTCATCTTACTACCTTATCAGCCTCATCACTGAATGCAGTGCCACCTTTGATATATACAAATCCAAGCATAATACTCAACTAGAAAGGCCCCAATAATTTTTATAAAAAAAAAATGAAAGCCCTTAAAATCATACAGCTAGTGTAATAGATTAGCACACCTCTGCTTATACTCGGTTTCTTACAATTTTTCCCGAGGTGACATGTGACACTTTTTGAGTCATGAAAGACCCAGTCCTACTTGACACTACAATAACCCATACTAGGGATCTAAATTACACCAACAAATAAAAAAAGACTCACTGGAGGGATATGTTCCTAACTCAATGTATTTCCACTTATGAATTAAGTTACCACTACAGGTCACACAAAGTAGGACTTTGTCCGCCTTTAAGGTTAGTTTTGATGATTGGATGGGTAGACAAAAATTTATACTAGGATTATCATGTACATCCCTGCTTGATTTGGAAGGAAGGCATTCTTAACTGCTCATAAGAAGGCAAGAATGTTTAAGTGCGTCTACTTAAAGATGTATATGGCTAGGCATCTTATGGTTTATGTGATCGCTTCCCTAGTATTGTTCTTATGTTCCTCTGTTAACTTGAAGTGAATATTTTGTTTCTGTAATGATCCCATGGTTCTGAACTTACAAACATGTTTGAGGTTTTAATAACTGTGTATATTGTTGAAATCTTATATATTTTTTCTATGTGACTTTTGCACACATACACACACCGCATGCCTGTTGATCATCAAGCCCCCCACCTCTATTTTGTTGCCTTATATTGGAGTTTTACCCAGGATCAGAGCAAGAGGTGTCTAGACAGAGAAGACCAGTATTTATACAACCATGAGAGTGCTTTATGACCCTTCTGGTATCCTGGTAGTGAGTGCATTTCTAATAGCTTAACCCTGTCTAAGTTGCGGGATGTGTGATTTGCATTACTGTGAAGGCCCTCATTACTTCCACCATAAAGTGCATACTTTAGCACACGCATGTGTAAATGTTGAAAACAACTACCAAAGAGTGGTTTGGTAAGCTTAACACCCCCACCTCAGGTTGCACGTTGACATCATTACCACCCCGTCCTCTAAGGGATTATGGTAGTGAAGAGCCAGCTTTGCCCCACCTTCTCCCAAGACAGCCATGTCCATCCCCCATACCACCTCTGCCAGGTGCCTGAGATGCTACTTGAACGCAGGTCACCTCGGCTGCAGTCATGGATGTAAACTTCTATACCACATACTTGAATAAACATATGCTATTTTTGAACCTCTTACACGTTTACAGTATAGAGTCTGAAACCAGCGCCCTTTTTATATTTTTCTTGAAGTGAAAAAGAAAAGTGTTTGAGTGCAAGCACTGCCTGTAGTATTATTTTCTTAATGCAAGAAAACAGTATGCTGTAAATGAAGTTTTAATTTTTTCTATTTCTGATCTATGAAGAAGAATCCCTCTGTTACACCAATATATTTTTGTTTCAAACTTTTATTTACATTCCTTAGTGCTGCCAAAAGCAGGAGTTTCAGGGACACCCTAAAGCTACTCTGTCTGATCTGCCATCCCTAACCTTAACTCTGTCCCAGTACCTAACACTACACCTTACTTTAAAAAAAGTTTGCATAACACTACCACTATTCAAATTACAAGCTAGTGTTATGGTGGGGTTTAA